>NW_027530007.1:413392-419322 GCF_008692635.1 Crocuta crocuta | reverse complement strand
GGGGCGGGGGGCCCCAGCCCACCGCCCTGGGCTGATCCCCGCGAGAGCCGCCCCCCCCTCCCCCCCGACAGCCCTGCGACAGCGGCGCCCGGCCGGCCTCCCGCGGCGGGGGGTAGGGGGCTCCGTACCGGGAGGCGCTGTCCCCACTGCGGACGCGGGCCCCTCTTTAGAAGACTTCCTCCTCCTCTGGGCTATGGTTTTCCTCTTAGAAATGCTCGGGCTGCGCGTCTGAAAGAACGGGGCCAGGTGTGCAGTAAGCGCCTAATAAGGGCACAGTAGGACCGTGGGCTGCGTCCCCGTGTCGGTTGCGCAGACCCTCTTCCCCGGGACCGGCTTGGGGTGTCTGGCGAGCACTTCAGAGCCTGTTCTCTGCAGGCCCTGGGTACGGGGGAGGAGACCGTGTCTTCGGGTTCCCCTGGGCTGGCCTCTGCCTGTGGCTGAGCTCTGGGGACACGGGAGGTGAGGGAGGCCCTCCGGGCAGGGTAGTAAAGGCAGACGGGGTCCCTTAGAGACTGCAGAAACATGGAGAAAACAGAGGCCCCAGAGCTGTTATTCGGTATTACCTGCACCCACCACAGTTTCAAGGTAGAGTCTGCAAAGGGATTGCTCACCCTTTGCCTGTTTTTGGCAGCTGCATGGTCTGGTAAGACAGAGTAGCCCCATTTCACAGAGAAGGCAAACTGAGGCTCAGAGACCTTGTATTTCATGGAAAGGCACTCTTCCTCTAAAGGGGGCATTTTCCCCTCCAACCCCCTCATGACCTTACCCTAGTGAATGTGTGGTGTGCTGACTCAGGTGAACATCTTCACGGGGAGGAAGGTGGGAGGTGGCACTGGCTCATGTGGTGATACGAAGTGACTCACTGGGCACGACTAGAGGCATCCTTAGAGTCCAGCTCTCGAGGGCAGAGGATGGAGGCTGTCGGACCAGAGTTGACTTGCCTGCAGTGGGTACCGGGGTGCATCCTGGAGGCGGGGGCTGCCCCAGAGAGTGTCTTGAAAACAGAGGAGAGTCAGAATCCCAGCTCTGAGAGCCTGAGCGCAGGGTCAGGCCACAGACTCAGGCCTCGAGGGGTGTGGTCCTGCCCTGGTGAACCCTGGGGTCATGTGAGCCCCTCGGCGGAAGAGGTGCAGGGCTCCTCTGTGGGACACAAGGCTTGGGGCCTGGAGTAGAGTGAGGGTGCCCCCCCCCCGGCCTACGTCCACAGCCTCGGCCGGAGCTGGCCTCCTGGTCCCCGCTGGCCCTCCTTGGTGGCATCGCTCCCCATGTTGGGGCACCTCTGTCCCTGTCCCGAGAAGCCTGCTGTGGCTCCCGGTGGTGGAGGGACGAGTTCCCCCGAGTCCAGGTTGGAGCAAGTGAAGCATCTGGGTCCTTTCTGCCACCACTGTGCATCCGTACCCCACATCCAGTGGGACTTGGTCATCGCGCTGTCCCCTCTTCATGGCACACCCCTTGCCCCCTGCTTCCCGCCTTTCCCACAAGCCACCCCCTCCAGAAAAGTCTTTCCTCACCCTCCTGGTTGGATCGAAGCTCTTTTGTTTCTCGAAGCCCTTTGTTTCTCCCAGGGACCAACTCTATTCTGCTTTTTAATCTGGTGGTGGCTTATCTGCCTCATCAGGTGGAAATTTCCTTGAGCGCAGGGGCCCGTGGGGTACTCTTCCTCCTTACTGTTTTTTTTTAATTTTCTAAAATATTTATTTATTTTTGAGACAGGGAGAGAAAGAGAGTGAGTAGGGGAGAGGCAGAGAGAGAGAGAGAGAGGGAGACACAGAATCTGAAACAGGCTGCAGGCTCTGAGCTGTCAGCACAGAGCCCGATGCGGGCCTCGAACCCACAAACCGCGAGACCATGGCCTGAGCCGAAGCCGGATGCTTAACGACTGAGCCACCCAGGCGCCCTTCTTCCTTGTTTTTATGGACTAAGTGCCGGGCACTGTGCTAGGCCTTTAGCACAGAATCTCACTGAAAGCTTCCGTACAGCAACTCCTAACCGAGGGGGTGCTGCTGTTCCCATTTGGAGAGGTTGTGGCATTTCCCAGGCTAACAGAGCAGGGGCCGGGGAGGGGCTGGGGGGATGGGAACGCAGGTCTGCCTGGTTCCCCAGCTCCTTCCGCCCTGCCCTCCCTGTGTCTGGATCTCTGCCCCCCGCCAGCTCCCTCACACCCTGCACACACAGGGTTGTTGGCCGTGACTCAGTGCAGGTGCAGGAGGAGCCCCAGGGGGCCTGAGCGGCCAGCAGGTGTGGCAGATCCACTTTGCCATCGGGGCTTTGGCCTCCTTTAAAAGCCATTTCTGGCTGTGTGGAGCGCGTCATTCATTCATCTAGTATTCGTTCATTCAGCAAGTAAAGGCCAGGAAAGCCGGCAGATAGGTGAGCACGGTGCACACTGCTGGGGGTGGCGGGGCCCGTTGCCGGGGAGGGGGGTCTGGCCCGCCCTTCACTGGAAGTCTTGACGCTGAGGGGCCATTACGTGTCTGCTCATTACCCAGAGGCCTCGGGCCAGCTGGAGTTAGGGCACAGATTGGGGCCCCCAGTTTGGCCTGGGGACAGTGGCCTTCGTTGTGGAGATGGGTGTCAGTGTCCCTGCTGTCCCAGGACGCCCCCTGCCTGGCCTTCCAGAGAGGGGCCCGTGTGCTGGCTGAGGCTGGGGGCTGGGGGCTAGGCACTCCTACGGGGGGGCGGCGGACAGCCAGCCGGGCACCCCGGGGCAGCGCCCTTCCTTCACTCCCCCAGCATTCGTGGACACCTGCTCCAGACCCACCCCGCTGCTGGGCCCCGGGGACCTGGAGGTGACCCTGAGCCGGCTCCAGCTCTCCAGGAGCCACACTGCCAGTGGTCACAGACCTGGGCTCTTCCCCTGCCTGCCCTTGAAAGCTGGGCCAGGTCGGCGACGTGGACGTGGGGACATGGAAAGTACTTCCCTCCCCTCCTTCCTGTCTGCACTGAGCCGAGTGGGCACGAAGGCCTTGCAGCAGATAGTGGCTGAGAGTCCGCCCGGCATTTTTGTGTTGGGTCGTGACCCTCACTGACATTCTGGAGCACCATTCCTCCCCAGGGCTCGGAGGTATTTTATGGCCTTGACCATCCAGTGCTTCCTGGCGAGTAGCCAGGAAGGTTGTATGTTGGGGGGGGGGGCATGTGGAGTTTTGATGCCAACCATTGTGTGTGTGTGTGTGTGTGTGTGTGTGTGTGTGTGTTTGTATGTGTTACATTCAGCTCTCAGTTTTATGCCACGCTGGCTGCTTTTCTGTTCCTCAAGCATGTCACACGCACACCTACCTCAGGGCCTTTGCACTTGCCTTTCCTGTTCCCTTGAATGCTCCTCCTGCTGATATCCCCTACTCTCATTCACACTCCTTCTTTCTGCTCAAATGAATTCTTCTCAGAGAGCCGCTCTCTGACTGTCCTGCCTGCAAAAGCTCCCCTCAGGTGCTCTCCCTCCCCTGACCTGCTTTGTTTTCTTTGTGCTTTCTCTCACTTTTGTTGCATCTCCTACTGGAACGTAAGCATGGTGAGGGCTGGGACCTGCTCGCCGCTACAGACTCTCAGCCTAGAACCTGGGTTCTCATTCTTAGCACTCTTGACATTGGGCCACATTGTTGTTTGGGGGCCGTGCTGTGTGTTATAGCACGTTTAGCAGCATCCCTGCCCTCTACCCACTAGATGCTAGTAGAAACCCCTGTTTACTTGTGACAATTAAAATGTCACCAGAGATTGCTAAACGTCCCCTTGGGGGAGAAATTGCCCTGATTGAGAACCACTGGGTTAGAATAGTGCCAGTGGAGTAGGTGCTAGAAAATTCTGAGTAAATGTGCAAAAATATTCATTTGACCTTTACAATGGCCCTGTCTTATGCCTGAGACAGAAGCGTTTGAGAAGCCAGTGGTGGCAGGGCCGGGATCCAGCCTGTCTCCCTCTGTTTGGGGTATTTCTCTGGGCTCCTCCACGTGCTATATTGGGTCTGCGGAGGCTAGGGGTGCTCTCCCTACAGTGCTCCCTAAAGTGCTTGTGACAGGGCCACCCACTCACTGGCAATGACTCAGGGCCCCGGTTGGCATGTGACTTGCCCAGAAGCAGGCAGGGAGGGAAGCCGGGGGTTAGGGAGGAGAGAGGGGTGCCACTAGGGGAACAGGAACAAAGCGGAGATGGTATGGCCCCCAGTTCCGGACTCTCTGCTGGGTCATGGGGAAGCAGTATTGATGACTTAGGGGAAGCGCCCAGCCCTCAGAATCAGGCAGACCTCAGCTCAAACCCTTCCTCTGCTGCTTACCGGCTGTGTGTTTTTGGCAAGTCTTTCTATCTCTGGGAGCCTCTGTGTTTCCATCTGGAAAATGGGAACGACCCCCAGCTCATTGGATGCTTGTCAGGGCTAAAAGTGCTTTGTAGGCTGTGCACCTCACTGGTGGCTGTTTGAGCACTGGTGGCTTTGCAGGGCCTGCACTGCCTTTGGGTCATGGGACGGTGCTCAGGCTGAGGCGGGACCACGGGGGAGTCCGGTCCTCTGTCTCTGAGCCCCAGGGGCCCCAGGGCGTGGGTGGCAGACCTCCCGTTGCCCAGAGCTTCTGCCCAACATCTCTGGGAGCAGCTTTCATTCTGCCTTGCCTTTTCCTGGCTGTTCCTGCTCCCTTGATGCCCCCTCGCTGGGCCTCTCACACCCCCTGCCCAACGGCCTGGCCTCCAGACCCTTGCAGCAGTCACGGCCGTGGGGTCAGGAAATCACTCCCCCACCCCTCTCATGAGTGACAGGTGCTCACCTGGGGGTGCGCAAGGGGTACATTTGGCACAGTTTAGAGGAGCCTTAAGACCTCCCTGTGAAGGGAATGTTCTGGCCTCAACTTTCCTGCCTTCAAGATGGGCCTTCTTCCCGGCTATCTCTAAAGCCTCTTCCATTTCTAACCTCTGTGATCCCGAAGTTCTGTTTACTTGTAACCCTGAGAGGGGAAAGCCCTTTGGGGGGGGTGGGGGCGGGGTCCTCGGAGGCCATTCTCCAGCCTCTATGGGACTTTAAGACGGCAAGGGCCCGAGGAAGGAACACTGGCCCGGGTGTCAGGAGAACAGAGTTCCCAGCCCAGCACTGCCACCGGTTTGCTGTGTGACCTTGTTCAGGCTACTTAGCTTCTCTGCGGCTAAGCATTCCTCCATATTAAACCTCGCACCACTGACCCCAGCACTCTCCTAGAATGCTGGGGAAGTGCTACCTTTGCATGTGCTTGACAAAGGCCACAGAGCTCAGGGTGGGGCGGGGGAGTAAAAGTTTTCCCAGGAAGGAGAGCCCTGTAGCACTCCTGCTCTCAACATCTTGGCTTCCCAGACTCTCTTCCTGCTGACCTCAATCTCACGGGCTCTGCCCGGAATGATTTCCTTGACTCAGGCCCCAGTGGCATGAAGAATTCCTGGCTGCCTGTCAACTTGCATCCAAAACAAGATGTAGAACCCTCCGGCAGAGCGGGGCTTGTGGCTTTCCTGCCTCCCTGCCACTGAGTAAAATGCAGAAGCCAGACCCACAGGGGCCCCAGCCCGTGCGTAAGTCTGCGCTGTGGGCACCCGCTGCAAGGCCTGCCGTCTGGGAACCCACAGATTCAAGGAAGCCTCGGTGGGAGTAAAGGGTTTCCTCGAAGAAGCCGCCTGTTACCTGTGCCGGGCACACGGCCCTCCCCGCTGGTGCCGAGTCTGGCAGGCCTCCTTCACGGCCCGGGGCCTTGGGTATGGGTCCCCATCTGCTGCGCTGTGGACCGTGCGGCTAGGACTCTGAAGCCGTGGGGCCCACGGTCATTTTCCACTGTGGCGTGGTGTGAGGTCACCGGGGAGGTAGTGACATCACTGTGGTTTGGGGCACTCGGGGTGCGCACGCAGTAGGAGGAAGTGTCTGTTTACCCACTGGGGTTTGGAAAAATAGATTTCCTTCTGCCCCAGAGGTGAGCTGAGTTGGG
>NW_027530007.1:396133-413309 GCF_008692635.1 Crocuta crocuta | reverse complement strand
TGCAGTGGTGGTCTGGTGTCTGCCCTGCTTTCTTGTTGCCTGTGACATACCGTTCTACCTCTCTGAGCCTCCACGTCTTCTTTGCAGGGACAGGCTTCATCTCTGGTGTCACCTGTGGGGCAAATAGTGCGAATGTAGAATGACTTCAGGGGCTATAGGATGTGTCTGTTTCTAGAACGCTGGATCCTCAAGACGCCAGCAGACTGCTGCTCTGTCCGCGGCTTTGGAGCCGGGGCCCAGAGTTGACCCAGCTGCTCCGACAGGGCGAGAAATCCCCAGGGGGTTTTGTTTGTTTTCTTTTGATGTCCAAGACTGTGGCCCACCCATCTGTTTCAATCTGAGCTTGGCCCCGAGTGGGTATGGCTGGTGTGGCCACAGGTTCAGGGAACTGAGTGGGCCTGGGATGCGGGGTGGGGAGCAGAGTGGGGAGGGATTTGGGGACAGGCAGGCTGTGCACGGGTATCTTCTGGGCCATCCGTGCGAGGCCTTCTCAAGCGCCTGTCGGCGGATGCCAGAAGCTGTGGAAGCAACCAGAGTGTGGGGCTGGGAGCTGGGGAGCTGGGGCCTGGCCAGTTTCCTTCTTTCTGAGCCTCAGCTGCCCCAGCCAGAAATTGAGCTCAGTGTGGACCTCGCCCACTCCTGCCTTGGAGTTATTTGGCCCCAAGTGTTAGACTGAGGGAGGCCCTGGGGGAGGTGATGCACGGGGTGGGGGGAGGTTTGTGACTTTGAGCAGAGGGTGGAGAGCAGCTCTGGCCTCCACACGCCGGCCCCCCTTGGAAGGCCCCTGTCTGGACTTGACAGTGACTCTCCTGGGAAGGGCTCCCAGGACCTTAGTCAGCAGGATGCTCACCAGCATCTTGGGCACCCCTGTCTGTCGTTCCTCCTGCCGACCCACAGCCTGGCCTCTGTCTGCCACTCGTAGAGACTACAAGTTCAGCTTCTCCGCGAGCCTGCTGCCTCCGCATCCCGCTCCTTCCTGTCCCGTCCTCCTCCCGGCAGCCTTGAGTCCTCCCTGAGCCCTGGCGTGATTCCCCGCTGTACCCCCCCAGCCATGGCCCCCCTCCCCCGAGGGCTTTACTCTCCGCCCGGCCTGGCCCCTTGGTCACTGCCCTCATCTTTCCTTGTCGCTTTTCCTGGCTCTGCCCCCCATCCTGGCCTCTTCCAAGTCCTGCAATGACCACACAGGGATGCGTCTAAAAGCTGCGCCCTGAGGGTGGGCAGGATGGAGATGAATGGGTCCAGGAAGGGGAATGGTGTGTGTGTGTGGGGGGGCGCGAGGCAGGGCTCACAGCGGAGAGTAGTTAGATGGCCCTAGCAGGAGCGAAAGCGTCATTAGGAGCCGTGATGGGAGGCATCTTCACTCCGGAGTCCATGATTTTGGCACCACCCTCACCTCCTATCAGGGGCTGAGGCAGTGGGGAGCCACTGATGGTTTTAGAGCAAGGGAGTGACTAGAGCAGAGAGTGAATTAGGAAGATCAGTCTGGCCTCGGCGGGCAGGCCAGATGCAGTAGAGACTGTTGCAATAGTTTAAGCAGGAGCTCTGGGCTGAGGGAGTAAGCAAAACGGGAAGGAAGGGTCAGAGGCTTCGGGGAGGAACAGGAGGCCTTGACCGGACCCAAGACCTAGTGTGGGACAGAGGTTCAGGAGGAAGAGGAGTTGTCCCTCTGTACCCCATCCTGTAACACAAGGTCCTCCTTGGCTCCGGCCTGGGCCAAGTATCGTGGCCAGTGTCAGCCTCGTGTTTCGAGCTGCCGTGGGCGGCCGTGGGCGAGCCTGGCCTTGGTCCCCCCGGGGTTCCAACTGGGGTGCCGTGAGACTGGGCATGGCTGATCCATCTGTCTCACGTGAGATCTCAGGACTTCTGGGGGCTGCATAGCTGTGCTGCCAGGGCGCCTCGGGGCCTTGAGCTGAACTTTACTCCTCCCCACTGGTAAGGTGGAGATAAAGGTGTCTCTGTCGCTTTCCATCGGGGCTGGGACTGACATCCAGGGAGGTGCTTCATGGTGCCAGGGGTCTAATGCCTTCCCCTCAATTCTCACAGCCCCACCTTCCCCGGAAGGGGGACCATCACTGTCCCCATTTGCTAGGCGAGGCGGTTGAGACACGGAGGTTAAGCTGTGTGCCCAGGCTGTCAGCTTACCCGAGGCAGAGCCATGATCCCACGGCAGGCGGTGGCGCTCCGGGGCTCTGTGCGTGCATGGCAGTCGCCGTGGCTGCGAGGGGCTCTCGTCTGAAAGCTGCTGCGTGGTCTCCCCCCAGGAGAGGACAGACGCCTCCCTCTCTCCATTTCCTGCCCAGTCCTCATGCTGGCTCCACCTCGTTTCAACTAATTGGAAATGAAAACTTTGCTTCTGTTGGACAGTTCAGCATCTGTTAGGCACCTACTATGGGATGTGCCCTGGGCTGGGCATAGAGCAATGAGTAATACAAACCCAGTGAAGCCGAATACACTTGGCTCTTACTGCCCGCCAGGCACGGTGCTGAGCACTTTACACGTGTTCACTCAGTGAATCATAATGGCCCTCTGTGGCGGGCACTCTATTTGTCCCCATTTGATAGATGCCAGAACTGAGGCTGGTGCAGGGCAGAGCTGGGAGTAAAACCCAGATGTCTGGCTCAGAGCCCATATTAGAGTGTGTAGAGGGGGCAATACTGGGAAATGAGTAATTAACCAAAAAGTGGTCTGGGTGGTATAGAGATCTACCGAGGTTGCCCTGGGTCCACGCTGGATCTACCCTGGGGCCCCGGGAGGGACCTCTGGCCCCATCTGGGAGTTTGGAAGTTTCACAGAGGTGCTTAGTGGAGCAGACCCTTGAAAGAAGGTGGAGAGTTGGGCCTGCCATGGGGGTCGGGATGGTGGAGCGAGGGGACGAAGGAGCAGGCTGCGCCAGGGGCTGGGCAGCGGTGCCCGGGGCTCAAGCTGGGGATGAGCTCGTGCCTGAGGGCAGTGGAGCCAGTGGTTTGAAATGGGGTCCGACGTGGTTTTGGGTCAGGTTGGAAAGCCTGGGGACCAAGAGTGAGGAGGCTGTAGCCGGTGGGACGTGCCAAGGGTCGGGAGGCAGGAGCCGGGGTAAACTGAGGGGGCCACACCGACGGGCCAGTGTGTGGGGGGTGGGGTGGGGAGGGGTGGAAAGGGGTGTCCTCTGCAACTAACCCGAGGGTTCCTTGGGGGCAGGGACCACATCCTGCCATCTTTGAGCCCGGGCACCTCGCACAAAGCCTGGCCCGAGAACCGGATGCCCGCCCGGGCTTCCTGTCTGCCCCTGGTGCACTTCTAAAGCGACATCACAGGCGGCAGGCAGGGGGTGGGATGTGTCACCCCTGGGCGGCCGTCTGTGATGTGGTCGGTCTTTCCTGACGCAGATGCCGTTCCTCTCCATGACGGCAGACGGGCCTCTGTTGCCTGGTCCCGGCGTCGTAGCCGCGCTGGCCTGGCCTGATGTGGCTGCACCCTGCAGTCCACGGGGCTCCCACGAACCCCCAGAGAGTGAGGCCCAGGTGGCTTTGCCGCCTCCCAGCATACCGCAGGGCCCCAGAGACCTGCCATGCAAATGATGGGGTTTCTCTATTGCTTGAGATGGTTTCTGTCCGTGTCGGGGTCCCTGGGTCCTTCAGCAGACGCCTCTGCCCCTGGGGCCCCTGGAGACCCTTTCGGGAGAGTCCCTGAATCTACCTGCAGCTGGCTTGCTGAGTGTTCTCCCAGGAGGTGGTCTTCCCCTCGGGGCCCCTGTTCTATAAAACGAAGGAGCAGGACAGAACAAGAGCATATTAAATTGTCCGCGGACACAGAGGCAGGTGGATCCGTGACTACTTCCTTTCTGCCGCGTGCTGGCTGGCTGTTCTTGGACTTAGCATCGAATCTCCAGAAGCCTCGGTTGCTGCTTCCTAAAATGGGGTGATGCTGACCTCCTTGCGTTGGTGCAGGGATAAAACGAGAGGAGGTGTGTGGTGCCCAGTGCCGTGTGGGTGCAGTGGGTGTGTCTCCTGGGTCTGCACAGCCTCCATGTCCTTCTGGCTCTGCGACATGGGGCTCTTTGTCACGTGCTACCCCCCAAAGCCTGAAGCTGCTCCCTGTGGCCTCCTGCCACCTCCTCCCTTCTTGTCTTCTCCCCGCCCAGGGGCGCTCCCAGTCCAGGCTGGGAGAGTGACCTCTTCCCAAGGGTACGGGCGTCTAAGCTGGGGGGAGGGGTCTCCAGAACGTTAAAAGGCCTTGAAGACCCCAAAGGCATTGACTGAGCTCATGGTGGCAGGAAGGGCAGAAGGCCCCGTGCGCAGTTTGTTACCCTCAGATGGCACTGTCCTGGGGCCACCGCTTCTTCTCCTTCCCCGGTCCCGCCCTGCTTTCCCTTCCTCTCTCTCACTGTTTATAAATAGAAGAAATCGAGGGCCGCCACCTTGGGGTACACACGGAGCCGGGCGCAGCTCCAGGAGCGGGAAAGACAGAAGTCATCTGGTGCAAGGATTGCCCAATTCCCGGCGAGAGCGCTGACTCAGACTCCACACCCAGACTGGCAAGGCTGCCCTGGTCCTGCCGCTCACTGGCCAGTGGCCCCGGTGAAGTGTCCACCTTGAGCTGGTTCCCCCTCCCCCAGCCTTGGCCGCTCTGGTTACTGCTCCTCTAGGGTGACAGTTGCGGGGGGGAGGTCAGGAGGGTAGGGGGCAGCGGGCAGGAAAAGACATGTCTGACTCACCAGGAGAATCTTGTCTGGCTGGAGCTTTGCCCCAGGCAGGCCCCTGAGGTCACTTGCTTTCGGGATCTTACGGCCGTATTCCTGTCCCTTATCTTGGACACCATGTCCTCTGGCCACATAATGGACCCCCAGGTGCTGGGTTTTGGCCGCTCTTTATTTTGAGGTCCTGTCACCCCTGCAGGTGATCCCCTTGAGTGAAATGCCTTTGAGACAGCCCAGGAAGCTCACCCCTGGGACTCTCCCTCTCGCTCTGCCCCAGCAGTGGGCCTGCCTTGAAGGCCTGGGGTCAGCCTGGGGTTGACCCTCTAACTCCAAGGGTCACAGCTCAGCGTCCCCACACTTGCCTTCAAGGTGGGAGGACACCCCCTCCTTTGCAAGGGCCACCTAGGCCACCTAGCACCTCATTAGACCCGGGCAACCTGCTGCCCAGGGTCCTCCCCTCGTCCATTCGCAGCTGAAAGCAAGCAGAAGGAGCCAGTGCTAACAGTCCATCTGACACAAGTCTGTGACTCAGGGCCTGTGCAGCCCCCGCATGGGTCCTCTGGGAGCCTGGGAGAGGGTGAGGGACCCAAGTTCAGACCCCCTGCCTTTCCTCCTACAACAGCCCCAGGAGGAGGCAGGGCAAGCCCTTGCTTGTGTCCCCATTTTACAGGTGACAGTGTTGAGGCTCAGAAGAGCAAGTGACACACCCAGTCCCTCAAGACCAGCACGTGCACCCCCTAACCGAAGCCTAGGGCTCCTCCTGTGATGCCCCTCTCCTCCCAGAGACCACCTGCACAGGCTGCCCTCGCCCCAGGAGAAGGAATGGGGGGCAGAGGCTGGGGCCTGGGAACACCCCCCATACCTGCTTTCAGCCTTGCCTCACACTCTGCCCCCTCCCCCAAGCTCATTCAGTCTTTCTGCCCTTCACGTAGGCAGGCCACCCCCTCACCCCCCACCCAGCACCTTTGAGGTCTTGGGAGGGGCCTGAGCTTTCTGACACCTGCTGTTAAGAAGCTAGAGCTGGAAAGGGTTTAGAGCATCAGCCAGGCCCGCAGCACCGTTTTCCAGATGAGGAAACTGAGGCACAGAGAAGCCAGTTACTGCCCACCAGAGAGGGGGTGCTTGAGTATGACAGGGAGGACCCCTGGGTGTCTCTAGGGGTCCGGTCTTCCTGGGGTGCCTTCCTGGGGTGGGACCCAGGCACCAGCTTGATGCCAGGGAGGAAACACGTCTGGAGGCGAGGGGACCCCTTGAGGGACAGTGTTCCCGTCTGTGGCTTGGGAGTAATGATAGTGCCGGCCTCACAGAGCTGGGGTGAGGATCCGAGAGGCCGTGCCTTCTGCTCCCGGGAGGGGCAGGGACTGGACGTGTTCAGTGCAGCAGTGCCCAGCACCTAGGACGACAAGTGCTCAGTACCGTCGGTTGAGTGAATGACCGCGTCCGCTTTTGTCCCTGACTTTCTCCACCATTAAATGGGTGGTTGCCGAGATGGCATCCGAAGCTCCTGCCAGCCTCCAGCTACTGGGCCCCGATCCTGCGCCTGCCCCTGGGCCCCGCCCTCCTTTCCCTCGGCTCCCACGCCTCCTTGGGGCACTGGGCGCAGCTGCTGATCGGCTGGGCCGCTGACCCCTCCCTGCCCACGGAGTGCCGCCTTCAGGCCTCTGCTGCCAGCCCGAGGACGGGTCCTCTCGGGAGCCCAGTGACACGGGCGGTTCTGGGACGAGCCAGGTCTCAGGCGCCGACTGTCCCTGCTTGCTGCGGGAGACCGGCCTGTTCTGAGCTTCCTGGGTGGTCGCCTGGGGTCAGAGGTTGTTGGCCTGAGGCCGAAAGGGGTCCCTGGTGCAGGGGGTATATGTGTGTGTGTGAGAAAGAGAGCCTGAGGGCCCACGTGAGCCAGGGCCCCACTTGGCGCGGAGGTGGGTGCCTAGGAGCTGGTGGCGCGCGGTGACCCGGGGACCACGCCGAGGGCAGAGCCGAGGACCTGGCTCCGCCGGCTGTCCTGAGATGGGACGAAGATTTCTCCAGCAGCACCAGGGCAAGAGTCGCATCTCCGCTCCTCCCCATCCTTCTTGGATGACCTCAGACAAATGACCTGATCTCCCCGAGCTGCGAGATGGGCACATGCCCTCCTGTTTTAGGGGGTGGAGGTTGGGTTCCGTAAAGCGCCTGCCCCCTGGCCTGGCCCGTAGTAGGTGCTTAATGAATATCCCCCGGTTTTCCTTCCTCCTCAAAGGGCCAAAGCTGAGAAGCTGGAAGAGTGACAGAGGCCGCGTGGTGGGAGGGCGTGCTGAGTTCGGGAGGCACTTGAGGTCCCGGGTCTGTGTCAAGGGGGAAGGGACGCTTGGGTCCCGTGTTCTCGGGGCCTCCCCAAGAGAAGGGAGGCGGGAGAGGGGGCGCAAGGAGCCGGGCTCTTGTGCCGCAGCCTCGGACACGTCACTTCACTTCTGAGCCTGTGAACGTTGTGGGGAGACGGCAGGACCGTGGATGTCGCACGTGCGGGTGCGCCTGGGAGACAGCGGGTGCTCAGTGCATGAGAGCGGCCCCGTTCCACAGGTGTCCTCTGTCCTGGGTGGAGGGAGCCCCATGTTGAGGAAATGGAGCAGCTGACCCTGATGTGGCGAGGCAGCTCTGAGGGCTGTGGTGGGGGGGGGGGGGGGCTGACGTCCTCCGCGTGCATGGCCCTGCATCAGCCTGCCACCAGCCACGCCCTGGAATGGCCTGGAGCCTTTGGGAAGCCAGGGAGGTGGCTTTCCTGCTCTCTGTCTCCATTTCGCACAGTCTGTGTGCCTCATACATTGTATGTTAGGTAGGCCCGCCCTTCCTCCCTCCCTCTCTTCCTTCATCTGTTATCTTCTCTCCCTCTTATTTACTGATCTATCCATCCATCCATCATCCATTCATCTATCCTACCATCCATCATCCATCCATCATCCATCCATCCATCATCCATCCATCCGTCCATCTATCCATCCATCCATCATCCATCCATCCATCATCCATCTATCCATCATCCATCCATCCATCCATCATCCATCTATCCATCTATCATCCATCTATCCATCCGTCCATCCATCCCTCTTCTCCAGTCCCCCGTCCCCATAGTCACAGATTGCCTGCCTATTTAAATGAGTGTTTTTTTTTTTTTTTAAGTTTATTTATTTTAGGCAGGGAGGAGAAGACAGGGGGGAGAGAGAGAATCCCAAGCAGGCTCTGAGCTGTCAGGGCAGTGCCCGATGCAGGGCTCAAACTCCCAAACCATGAGACCAGGACGTGGCCTGAAGTCAACCACTTAACCGACTGAGCCGGCCACCCAGGCGCCCCTAAAGGAGTGGTTAACAGTCATCAGTGATTTCCAAATGTTCACCTGGGGATCCTGTGTTTTGAAAGATTGGGTTCACTAAACTGCTGAGTAAATTGAGTACTCTCCAATTTATTTCCTCATTTTAAAATGTCAGAGCTCCCCTGTGGGTGGGTCTATGTGGCTCTGAGCCTCCCCAACACCAGCCAAAAGATCTAGAAGCTTCTATAGCTCCATGTTTCCCAGAGACCATTTGCCACATTCTGGGAGCCATCCAGAGACCCCCGACCCATGTGGCCCCTGAGGTGACCTGAGGCCTGGCTCCCAGGGCTGTGGTTCGGCCGGGCCTCTGCTCTGGGAGCGGCCACAGTAGAGGGAGTGACCTTTCGTCCCACTCAGCAGAGGGGCTTTCTGTTCCTCATTGTTTNTTTTTTTTTTTTTTTTTTTTTCCCCTTCTGTCCAGAAGATAAACAGGCTTTAAGATTGCTCAAGGGAGGGCTGACCTCTTCTGCCAGCCGCCAGCCCCTGGGCTCTGGAATCACACAGAGCGGCAGGAGGAAGTGTAGGGAAGGGTGTTTATGACAAGATTCTGACAGGAAAAGGCCCTGGAGGGAGGCCTCCGGGCAGTGGCTTGGGGGCTCTGGGGGTCCCAGTGTCTGCCTGTGTCCAGGAACCCTTGGCCTGTGGGTGGAGAGGGAGCACAGTCTTGGCCGAGGCAGGGCCCTTTCCCATCAGGCCTTTTGAACCCTGACAGGAAACCCTCCCCGAGCCAGGGCAGGCCTCCCGGGGCCGCAGCACGGGAGCTGCCCTGGGGGCCCGAGGGCCTCTCTCTGCTGCCAGGAGCCGCCCTGGGTCTCTGGGCCCCACGGGAGTGAGGGGCTCCCCTGGTTACCGCTGCGGCCCGTGTGGGGATGAAGCCCGGCTGCGCGGGTCCCCGAGACCTGTGCGGCCACCCTGCAGGGGTGAGAGGGAGGCGCGGCCCTCCCTGTCCTCGGGGCTGCGGGCTGAGGGGACAGGCAGCTGCCTCCGGGGGCGCTCAGCCAGGGGGGAGGCACAGCCCCTGCCCTTGGGGAAGACACACAGCTGCAGCCTGCAGGGAGGGCGCGTGTGGGGGCCGCGGGGGGCAGTCCGGCCCTTCGCTGGGGTCAGTCAGTCCACAGCTGAACGGTGTGTACAGAGGGAGGATTCCTCTGGGTTAGGGGCTCCGCTAGCCTTTGACCTTTGGGTCTGCTCTCCATGCCCCCCCAAACCCCCAGACGCTTTGGACGCTGACAATGAGCCCCACCCCCAACTGTGAGGAGCCCTGATACGGGGCCTTGCTTCTCCCCCTTTTGTCCAGGAACCCGGCAGCCTGCTCCAGGACGGGACGGGGAGGGAAGAAGAACTGTGTGCGTGCCTGCGTGTGTGTGTGTGTGTATGTGTATGTGTGTGTGTGCGTGGCTGTGAGCGTGCAAGCTCACGGTCCAGATGGGAGTGGAAGTCACTTCTTTAGGCTCTGTGCCGTGCAGGATGGTTCCCGCTTCCGCTGCCGGCCACCTGCGTCTGTCCCAGCCTCACTAGAGGGGTTTGGGCGCTGGCCCGGGGGGTGGAAGGTGGGCTTCGGGGGCAGGGCCAGCGTGGCGTCTGCACCCATGTTCGTGCTTCGTGGCCGTGGTGCTGGGTTGGACCCCGTGAGGAAAGGTGTGGTAACGAAGGCCACTGCCTAGATTGGTGACCCCTGAACACCTACTACAGGCCAGGCTCTGGGGTAATGGCAAAGAGCTACTCCCAACCCACAGGCTCAGAGGGCACCCGTTTTGGGGGGGGGGGCACAGCCCTGTGTGCCTGGCGCCCTGAGGGAGGAAGGTGGGATGCTGGGTCCGAGTGACCCCTGGGAAGCCCTCAGGGGGAGCCTACTGTCAGAAGAGAGAAATGGGGTTTCGTCAGAGGAAGCGGGGAGCTGGTCCACATGGAGGAGGCACCTCAGGCAAAGGCGTGGGGACAGGAAGAGCCGCAGATGGCTCTGTAGCAGGGAGCCCGGGCCACTGAGGGTCGGTCCTCCCCACCATGGCTTCCAGCCGTTGACATTCAGCTGTGGGAGGTCGGGGGGCTCTGGGGCTGCCCACAGGGGCTACTCATCCCCCATGGAGGACCGAGCCAAGGTCCGGCTTCCCCAGGCTCTGGCAGCCGGGACTCCTAGGCGGTGCTGTGGAGGGAGTAGGTGGAGGCCATGTGCCACTTCGCTGTGGCCCGACCCCTCGGGGGTCCCTGGAGGGTCAGCTGTACCCGGGGTCAGTCCCACAGTCCCACAGCCATTACCAGGCAGCACCCAGGGCAGCTGGGGGTGGGTCCCCTGCTGGTAAAAGGGGCTCTGAGTGGGGTGCAACAGCACCGCTCACTAGAGCACCCGGCGCCCCCTGAGTGCTCGGGCCACATGGTAACTTGTCATTGTTGTCATCAGTGAGCATTCAGCTACTGAGCCCCCGCTCTGCGTGCGCCTCGTGTTGGAGGCTGAGGTCTAGAGGTGATGAGGCCGTTATCTCTGGCCCCTGCATTGCAGACACTTGTGGTCCGTGTGTGTTTGTGTGCACATGTGCACATGCACCCACGCAGAAGGACAAGTAGGTACCCCCGTTTCAGCGCAGTGAGCTGATTGTTAGAAGGGACCCTGTCCAGTGTTCAGAGAGAGAGAGCCCAGAGGAGGAGGAATCTGACACAGTCTGGGGGAATCAGGGAGGGCTTCTCAGAGGAAGCAGCATTCAGCCAGAAGCACGAAGGGGTGATTCCCAGGTGCAGGAAGGAATAGGAGGCAGCCTAGGCAGAGGGCCACCTCGTGCTGAGCACTGTGGTTCTCTGTGACTGAGGCCACTGGCTTTGGCGCCTCACATGTGCCCCTCAGGAGTGGTAGGAGCTCGCCCCCTCTCCGGCCCCCCTCCGGCTCAGTGCCCCCGCCTACAGACATGAGTGTGCTACACTGAGGGAGGAAGAAGAGGCAGTGAAAGAAGGCGAGAACTCTCCTGTCTACCTTCCCCTCAAAGGGAGAAGTCCCCACATCAGTAGAGCCCAACAGGGAGTGGGCCGGACACCAGCAGGCCAGAGGATGGGGATGTGGGTGTTAAGCGTGACAGTCCAGGGGTGGCCATTTTGACGGCTGTCCTTCCTTTCCCTTCCCTTCCCTCTTCCAGGTTGAGTTACCCCCCTATATTCCGAAGCCTGGAAGCTCATGCCTACTGAAAGAATACTTCAACCAGAGGACCCAGATGTGCTGTAGCAAGTGTCCGCCTGGTAAGCGGTGGGCACTGCGGCCCTGACCCACCGGAGGGTTGGGGGGCTTAGGGTGGGGTAGGGTCATGGCCCTCAATTCCTACTGAATTCCTTCTGGTTCCACGAACTGGCCCCGTGCTGCCTCCTGCTTCAGGGCCTTTGCACATGCTGTTCCCTCTTCCTGGCATAGTTCCTGACTCCCTTTCTCTGCTTAGCGTCTACTAAGTGTCAGGTGTTCTAAGTGCTTGGAAGACAACAGAGAGCGGGCAGAGAAAATCCTCACCCTCATGGATTTGGCATCTGATAGAGGCACAGACAAATAAACCAACAGAGGAAACAGTTATGTGGGCCTATCAGGGTGAATGCTGTGAAGAAAACAAGGAGGGTACAGTTGGTGGAGACAGACGGAGTAAAACATGCTGTTTTATATGGGGTGGGCGGGGAGGGCTGCTGAAGGCCCTTGGGCAGAGGCGGGCAGAGTGAAGGAGTGCATTATCCAAATGTATAGGAAACAGCATGCCAGGCTGGGGAAACAGCAAGTGCAAAGGTCCTGAGGTAGGAGCCTGGTTGGTGAATTTGAGAAACAGTGATGCCAGCGTGTGGCCCAGAGTGAGTAAGTTGGCAGGGGCCGTGGTAAGGAGTTTAAATTTTATTCTGCAGAAGCTAGGGAGCCATTGGAGGGCCTCTGAGCTGTTAGCTGAGGTGTGGGCAGGCACACATGTACCTGTCATTTCCCACAGTCATTTTAAGAGACCTCATAAGTGGCTCTTTTCTCTTAATTGGCAGGGTCTTTGTAAGAAGTTACTGGATTAGCACAGCAGTGAATATGGCAGGATAGGGCTCAAGGCTCAAGAGAGAAGCTCCTTCATGGTTTGCTTTGATGTTGTCCTATCTCCTGGCATGCCTTCTCTCCAGGCCCACAAGTCCCATGTCCTCATCCTTGATAGGAAACCGGGGACTACATACCTACTGTTGCCTTCCCACTAGCTCACACCCACAGGTGGAGCATTGTAGCCATCAAGAAGAAAGGAGCTAGCAACCCAGTTCTCACTAAAGTGTGATTGACTAGTAGCAGGCAGTTCCAACGGTGGAATCCCAGGCATCTGGAAAGAACAGAGGGAAAGGTATTTTATGAGCATCAGGGGTTTAGAGATGGAGCGACAACTAGGATCTGCAAGATGTCAGATGACTCAGTGAAGGACTTGGAACCCTTTCAAAGAGCCTTCCCGGCCAGGCTTCAGGATGCCGAGGCTCTGGGGGGGTGTGGATGAGCCCAGGGCCCCGGTAGAAGCCCCGCCCCACTGACCTCTGGCTCTTGCTTTCCCAGGCTACCATGCACAGGTGCTGTGCAACGAGACCTCAAATACCGTGTGTGCCCGCTGTGAGGACAGCACCTACACCAAGCTCTGGAACTGGGTGCACGAGTGCTTGAGCTGTGGCTCCCGTTGCACCACTGGTGAGTGGGCCAGAGCCGAGGCCGGGCCCGGACACCCTCCTCCAGCCGCTGTGCAGCCCAGCCCCTTTGACTGAAAGCTGGCCGGGACTACCCCAGGCCAGTGTTTTCATGCCCCAGAGCATGGGGCTGCATGGGTACAGCCCTTCACTTGGTAAAACACTTGGTAAAAAGTGTTTACCAACGGCACTTTTTAAAAAAATTTATTTATTTATTTTGAGAGAGACAGAGACAGCGTGGGTTGGGGAGGAACAGAGAGAGAGGGAGTTAGAGAATCCCGAGCAATCTCCGCACCCTCAGTGTGGAGCCCGATGTGGGGCTCAAAGCCACGAAACCATGAGGTCGTGACCCGAGCCAAAACCAAGAGCTGGACGCTTAACCGACTGAGCCACCCAGGCGCCCCCCCAACAGCATTGTCATCCTCACCTAAGCCCCTTTGACGGCCCATGGGGCAGGCAGGCCAAGGGCAGGCGTGAGAGAACGGTGCCCATTTTAGAGCTGAGGAAGCTGTGTCCGGAGAGCAGGGGTGCGTGCTCATGCTGTCGTGGAGATGCAGCGAGGCTGCAGGCCTCGGCCCTGCATGGCCAGTGTTCTTTTCGCCCCATGCTGGGGGAGCGGGATGGTCCACCAGCTGGTTGGAGCTCGGAGCNACTCAAGCCTGCACCCCGGAACAGAACCGCATCTGCGCCTGCAGGCCGGGCTGGTACTGCACGTTTAGGAGGCAGGAAGGGTGCCGGCTGTGTGCGCCGCAGCGCAAGTGCCTCCCGGGCTTCGGCGTGGCCAAGCCAGGTAAGGGGCTGGAGCCAGCGGTCCCCAGGGACCCCCTTGGGCCTCTCCTTCGTGGGTATCAACCCACCAGCTCAGCCTGGGAATGTCAGCAGTGGTGGCCCGCTGCCCACCCTTTCCCCTTACGTTCTTTCCTCCAGCGTGCCGGATTAGGCTCCTACTGTGTGCTAGTCCTTGGGGCTCCAGAGATGAATTAGATTAAGCCCAGAGTTACTGGAACATCAGATGACCCACATGACCCCAGAGAACAGGAAGTCACTAGATTTGGTTAGCTGTAAAACTCTGCTGGTGCACGCGCGCACACACACTTGCGTGTTTTAAGGGATGGAGGTGAAGCGGGCCCGTAGGCTCCTGAGACTTCTCCTGGGGCTCCTGTGCGAAGGCCCAGTTGTTCTGCTAAGTATCTGAGTTGGTGACGGGTTCCCATTTTTCCTCGAAGGAACCGCCACGTCAGATGTGGTGTGTGCTCCCTGCGGCCCAGGAACGTTCTCCGACACGACGTCATCCACAGATACCTGCAGGCCCCACCGGACGTGAGTGGCTGGAGGAGCAGGGAGGGTGGTCCCTGGGTGACTGGGGTCTAGGGCACAGACTGGCCTCGCCAGGGTGCCTGACATCAGGCATTGCCGAACACGCCTGTTCGCCTCCGGGATGGGTTCAGCCCAAGGTGGGTGGCTGGGTGGGGCCCAGCACAGATGGCAGATGAGTGGTAGCTTTGTCCTGGAAGTCAACACTGGGTGGGGGCCTGGGGAGACGTGGGGAGGGGACAGACAGGGGCTGTTCTGTGTGGCACAAATGCTCTCTCCTGCCTGCTGGCTCCCACGAGGGAGCCCAGCCACGCTGAGCCCTCGGTCCTCTCTTGTGTCCTGACCAAGCCTCCTCCTCCCCCAGCTGTGGCTCAGTGGCCATCCCTGGCAATGCAACCACGGATGCCATCTGTGCGTCTGTGCCTCCCACCCCGAGGGTGGCCCCACGCCCGGCCTCCACGTCCCAGCCAGCATCTACACAGCCCCAGAAAATAGAGCCGACTCCAGGGCCTCGCACGGTCCCTAGCACCTCCCTTCTGTTCCCGATGGGCCCAAGCCCCCCAGCTGAAGGGCTCAGCACGGGCGACGTCTCTC
The DNA here is from genome assembly GCF_008692635.1 of Crocuta crocuta. Classification (NCBI taxonomy): domain Eukaryota; kingdom Metazoa; phylum Chordata; class Mammalia; order Carnivora; family Hyaenidae; genus Crocuta; species Crocuta crocuta. The sequence continues at coordinate 398,733 of NW_027530007.1, read as the reverse complement.
TTCCAATTGGTAAGTCCCAGGAGGGCTCATTTAGCCTCCCTGCGTCCCTTCCTGTCTTCTATCTGTGAGTCTCCCAAGAGCCCGCCTCTGGCTGCACCGCGTGCTTGCCCTGGGAGGCCGGTGGCCGTGAGGCTCGGCTTCCTTAGAGACCACGAAGAACTGCCAGGCGGGAGAGGCGGGGTCAGCATTTTATCTGCAGGCAGAGGTGGTTTCCTGGTGAACTCATCAGCCGGTGGGCAGGGCCAGGTCACCCCACGGCCTTCCCTGCTGGGGTTGGGACTCCCTAAGATCTACCCAGAGATCTCAAACTGGTGACCCTGGGGCTGGATGTGGCCAAGAGACGTGTGTTTGGTTTGGTCAGATTTTTTTGGTTTATTGGTCTTGTGATTGAATTTGAGGGACTCTGGACTGGGCTTGCCCCGCCTGGGGTGACCCAGACACTGACTTGGCTGCCTGGCCCCCTGGTATGTTTGAGTTTGCCTTCTGCAAGTTGTTTTGAGCTTCTCTTTTTCCTTCTAGGACTGATCGTAGGTGTGACAGCCTTGGGTCTGGTGATCATAGGGCTGGTGAACTGTGTCATTATGACCCAGAAGAAAAGTAAGTCTCCATTCTTTCCTCATTCATGCATCCGTTTGTTCAGGAAGCTTTTCTGGGGTGCCTCCGGGCAGTCCGGTGCAGGCCACAGCCTTGTGGGTCAGACAGCTGGATAGGGGAGCCCCTGTGATGTAGGAGCTCAGAACCTGGGGTACAAGGCAGTGCCACGAACTTGCCTACTAAAGAGGCAAGATGCAGGGCACCTGAGTGGCTCAGTTGATTGAGCGTCTGACTTTGGCTCGAGTCATGATCTCAGGGTTGGTGAGTTTGAACCCCACAGCAGGCTCTGTGCCGACAGTGCTGAGCCTGCCTCTGGATCCTCTGTCTCTCTCTGCCCCTCTCCTGCTTGTGTTCTCCCTCTTTTTTTCTCTCAAAAATAAACATTAGAGGCGCCTGGGTGGCTCAGTCGGGTAAGCATCTGACTCGACTCAGGTCATGATCTCACAGTTCATGGGTTCGAGCCCTCCGTTGGGCTCTGTGCTGACAGCTCAGGGCCTGGAGCCTGCTTCTGATTCTGTGTCTCCCCCATTCTCTGCCCCTCCCCTGCTCATGCTCTTTCTTTCTCTCTCTCAATAATAAAAACTTATTAAAAAAGCCCATTAAATTTAAAAAAAGTCCTCTAAAGAGGCAAGACTCCATCAGAGCTGTCCAAGGGGGTGGGAGTCTAGGATTGTTGTTGGGAAATCCTGGGGGCCTTATGGAGCAGGTGGTGTCTAGGCTGAGTCAGATTTCCACGGGCAGTTGAATGTGTGTAGGAAAGAAAAGGCCGGCTAAGGAGAAGGCCTGGCGCGAGCACATAGTGGGGTGCTGGAGAATGGTGGAGTGTGTGTGGGGGGGCACGGCTGGGCACCCCGGGGAGTTGGGAATGGCAGCTTGCGCCGCCCCTGGGGCCAGGCCTACCCTGGCTGGTTCCTCTTGGGCCCCATGCTGCCCTCCTAAGTTAGAGCAGGCGTGGCCTAAGAAGGCCACACACCCTGACTTGTCCCCTCTCCTTCTTTGCAGAGAAGCCCTTCTGTCTACAAGGAGAAGCCAAAGTGGTGAGTGCCCCTCTCTGTCCCCCCCCACCACCAGTCCCCTTATTGCTGGGCCGTGTCGTGCCCACGGGCACTAGTGCATTCTGGGGGTTGGTCTGCCCGGTGTCAGGTGGTGCGCACCCGGGGAGGCCGAGGAAGGGCCAGCCAGTATCTGCCCCTGGGGGTTAGGCAGCGCTCCCTGGGCTCAGAGAGACAGCTGAGTGTGAAGTGCAGTATCAGCAGCGGGGGTTGGTGGTGTCCGTGGCAGGCGCCTTCCTGGACCCGGAGCGGGAGGACGGGCAGGTGTGACATTGCTCTCGACTCTGTCTCCTCACTGTTAAAACGAAACAGTGTCTCAGCCCAGCTGGCGGGCAGTGCTGTTCACTCAGCGACAGCAGTTGGCAGGCTCGACAAAGCGCTTCCTCACGGAGCCCCGCTGGGGTTCCCTGGTTTTCCAGAGGGCCTCGCCTTGTCTCTGGGGTTGAGGTAGAGGCGGGGGGTCTGGGTCCCGAGCCCTGGGTCCGGCTCTCCACTTCAATCAAAGCGACTCACTTTTGATCCTTTTATTTTTTAATTAAAAAATTTTTTTTTCGCATTTATTTATTTTTGAGACAGAGTGTGAGTGGGGGAGGGGCACAGAGAGGGAGAGAGGCACAGAATTGGAAGCAGGCCCCAGGCTCTGTGCTGTCAGCCTAGAGCCCGATGTTGGGCTTGAACTCATGAACTATGAGACCGCGACCAAGCTGAAGTTGGACACTTAAGCGACTGAGGCACTCAGGTGCCATTTTTAAATTTTTTTTTTAAGTGTTTATTTTTGATGGAGAGAGATAGAGCGTGAATGGGGATGGACAGAGAGAGAGGGAGACACAGAATCCAAAGCAGGCTCCAGGCTCTGAGCTGCCAGCACAGAGCCCGACGTGGGGCTCAAACCCACGAACACGAACCACAAGATCGTGACCTGACCTGAGCTGCTGACTGAGCCACTCAGGTGCC
>NW_027530007.1:395349-395909 GCF_008692635.1 Crocuta crocuta | reverse complement strand
TTTGTAAAGTAGGGTCTGTGAGGGACTTTTGTTAGAGACAAACCACGGACAAAGTAGTTCATCAGTTTCTCATCAGGAAGACCTTGGCCTGCAAGTGACTGAACACTTACGGGTGACTTAAAGGGGCTTTTTCTCGCATCCCAGAGAGTCGAGGGGCTGCCAGCTGCTGGGTTGCATCCTTCTGTGAGGTCCGTGGGACCCTAGGCTCCGGCACCTTCAGCCTGTTGGCCTTTGTTCTCTTGCTTGTGGCCTTAGACCAGAAGTTAGTGGTCCCCACTTTGCATGTGGCCTCCAGGTTTGAGGCAGAAAAAAGGAGAAAGTGGCCAGGCCAGCGATGGTGCCTTTTATCCGGAAATCAGATGCTGTCCCCGGAGCCCTGGGTGGCCTTCTCCTTTCCTCTCATTGGCCAGAGTGGTGTCGTGGGGACCACCCCTACCTGCAAGGGGTGGGGGCTAGAAAAGGGGGTGCTTTGCTTTCCCAGCCTCTATGCTGGAGGAGGGCAGGGATGGGGCTTGGAAATGGGTGTGGGGTGAGCCAGTACACAGTGCTTGCTGCAACCC
>NW_027530007.1:373009-394909 GCF_008692635.1 Crocuta crocuta | reverse complement strand
GATGGAGGTGAAGCGGGCCCGTAGGCTCCTGAGACTTCTCCTGGGGCTCCTGTGCGAAGGCCCAGTTGTTCTGCTAAGTATCTGAGTTGGTGACGGGTTCCCATTTTTCCTCGAAGGAACCGCCACGTCAGATGTGGTGTGTGCTCCCTGTGGCCCAGGAACGTTCTCCGACACGACGTCATCCACAGATACCTGCAGGCCCCACCGGACGTGAGTGGCTGGAGGAGCAGGGAGGGTGGTCCCTGGGTGACTGGGGTCTAGGGCACAGACTGGCCTCGCCAGGGTGCCTGACATCAGGCATTGCCGAACACGCCTGTTCGCCTCCGGGATGGGTTCAGCCCAAGGTGGGTGGCTGGGTGGGGCCCAGCACAGATGGCAGATGAGTGGTAGCTTTGTCCTGGAAGTCAACACTGGGTGGGGGCCTGGGGAGACGTGGGGAGGGGACAGACAGGGGCTGTTCTGTGTGGCACAAATGCTCTCTCCTGCCTGCTGGCTCCCACGAGGGAGCCCAGCCACGCTGAGCCCTCGGTCCTCTCTTGTGTCCTGACCAAGCCTCCTCCTCCCCCAGCTGTGGCTCAGTGGCCATCCCTGGCAATGCAACCACGGATGCCATCTGTGCGTCTGTGCCTCCCACCCCGAGGGTGGCCCCACGCCCGGCCTCCACGTCCCAGCCAGCATCTACACAGCCCCAGAAAATAGAGCCGACTCCAGGGCCTCGCACGGTCCCTAGCACCTCCCTTCTGTTCCCGATGGGCCCAAGCCCCCCAGCTGAAGGGCTCAGCACGGGCGACGTCTCTCTTCCAATTGGTAAGTCCCAGGAGGGCTCATTTAGCCTCCCTGCGTCCCTTCCTGTCTTCTATCTGTGAGTCTCCCAAGAGCCCGCCTCTGGCTGCACCGCGTGCTTGCCCTGGGAGGCCGGTGGCCGTGAGGCTCGGCTTCCTTAGAGACCACGAAGAACTGCCAGGCGGGAGAGGCGGGGTCAGCATTTTATCTGCAGGCAGAGGTGGTTTCCTGGTGAACTCATCAGCCGGTGGGCAGGGCCAGGTCACCCCACGGCCTTCCCTGCTGGGGTTGGGACTCCCTAAGATCTACCCAGAGATCTCAAACTGGTGACCCTGGGGCTGGATGTGGCCAAGAGACGTGTGTTTGGTTTGGTCAGATTTTTTTGGTTTATTGGTCTTGTGATTGAATTTGAGGGACTCTGGACTGGGCTTGCCCCGCCTGGGGTGACCCAGACACTGACTTGGCTGCCTGGCCCCCTGGTATGTTTGAGTTTGCCTTCTGCAAGTTGTTTTGAGCTTCTCTTTTTCCTTCTAGGACTGATCGTAGGTGTGACAGCCTTGGGTCTGGTGATCATAGGGCTGGTGAACTGTGTCATTATGACCCAGAAGAAAAGTAAGTCTCCATTCTTTCCTCATTCATGCATCCGTTTGTTCAGGAAGCTTTTCTGGGGTGCCTCCGGGCAGTCCGGTGCAGGCCACAGCCTTGTGGGTCAGACAGCTGGATAGGGGAGCCCCTGTGATGTAGGAGCTCAGAACCTGGGGTACAAGGCAGTGCCACGAACTTGCCTACTAAAGAGGCAAGATGCAGGGCACCTGAGTGGCTCAGTTGATTGAGCGTCTGACTTTGGCTCGAGTCATGATCTCAGGGTTGGTGAGTTTGAACCCCACAGCAGGCTCTGTGCCGACAGTGCTGAGCCTGCCTCTGGATCCTCTGTCTCTCTCTGCCCCTCTCCTGCTTGTGTTCTCCCTCTTTTTTTCTCTCAAAAATAAACATTAGAGGCGCCTGGGTGGCTCAGTCGGGTAAGCATCTGACTCGACTCAGGTCATGATCTCACAGTTCATGGGTTCGAGCCCTCCGTTGGGCTCTGTGCTGACAGCTCAGGGCCTGGAGCCTGCTTCTGATTCTGTGTCTCCCCCATTCTCTGCCCCTCCCCTGCTCATGCTCTTTCTTTCTCTCTCTCAATAATAAAAACTTATTAAAAAAGCCCATTAAATTTAAAAAAAGTCCTCTAAAGAGGCAAGACTCCATCAGAGCTGTCCAAGGGGGTGGGAGTCTAGGATTGTTGTTGGGAAATCCTGGGGGCCTTATGGAGCAGGTGGCGTCTAGGCTGAGTCAGATTTCCACGGGCAGTTGAATGTGTGTAGGAAAGAAAAGGCCGGCTAAGGAGAAGGCCTGGCGCGAGCACATAGTGGGGTGCTGGAGAATGGTGGAGTGTGTGTGGGGGGGCACGGCTGGGCACCCCGGGGAGTTGGGAATGGCAGCTTGCGCCGCCCCTGGGGCCAGGCCTACCCTGGCTGGTTCCTCTTGGGCCCCATGCTGCCCTCCTAAGTTAGAGCAGGCGTGGCCTAAGAAGGCCACACACCCTGACTTGTCCCCTCTCCTTCTTTGCAGAGAAGCCCTTCTGTCTACAAGGAGAAGCCAAAGTGGTGAGTGCCCCTCTCTGTCCCCCCCCACCACCAGTCCCCTTATTGCTGGGCCGTGTCGTGCCCACGGGCACTAGTGCATTCTGGGGGTTGGTCTGCCCGGTGTCAGGTGGTGCGCACCCGGGGAGGCCGAGGAAGGGCCAGCCAGTATCTGCCCCTGGGGGTTAGGCAGCGCTCCCTGGGCTCAGAGAGACAGCTGAGTGTGAAGTGCAGTATCAGCAGCGGGGGTTGGTGGTGTCCGTGGCAGGCGCCTTCCTGGACCCGGAGCGGGAGGACGGGCAGGTGTGACATTGCTCTCGACTCTGTCTCCTCACTGTTAAAACGAAACAGTGTCTCAGCCCAGCTGGCGGGCAGTGCTGTTCACTCAGCGACAGCAGTTGGCAGGCTCGACAAAGCGCTTCCTCACGGAGCCCCGCTGGGGTTCCCTGGTTTTCCAGAGGGCCTCGCCTTGTCTCTGGGGTTGAGGTAGAGGCGGGGGGTCTGGGTCCCGAGCCCTGGGTCCGGCTCTCCACTTCAATCAAAGCGACTCACTTTTGATCCTTTTATTTTTTAATTAAAAAATTTTTTTTTCGCATTTATTTATTTTTGAGACAGAGTGTGAGTGGGGGAGGGGCACAGAGAGGGAGAGAGGCACAGAATCGGAAGCAGGCCCCAGGCTCTGTGCTGTCAGCCTAGAGCCCGATGTTGGGCTTGAACTCATGAACTATGAGACCGCGACCAAGCTGAAGTTGGACACTTAAGCGACTGAGGCACTCAGGTGCCATTTTTAAATTTTTTTTTTAAGTGTTTATTTTTGATGGAGAGAGATAGAGCGTGAATGGGGATGGACAGAGAGAGAGGGAGACACAGAATCCAAAGCAGGCTCCAGGCTCTGAGCTGCCAGCACAGAGCCCGACGTGGGGCTCAAACCCACGAACACGAACCACAAGATCGTGACCTGACCTGAGCTGCTGACTGAGCCACTCAGGTGCCCTGATCCTTTTTTTTTTTTTTTTTTTTTTTTTTTGTTGTTNTTTGTAAAGTAGGGTCTGTGAGGGACTTTTGTTAGAGACAAACCACGGACAAAGTAGTTCATCAGTTTCTCATCAGGAAGACCTTGGCCTGCAAGTGACTGAACACTTACGGGTGACTTAAAGGGGCTTTTTCTCGCATCCCAGAGAGTCGAGGGGCTGCCAGCTGCTGGGTTGCATCCTTCTGTGAGGTCCGTGGGACCCTAGGCTCCGGCACCTTCAGCCTGTTGGCCTTTGTTCTCTTGCTTGTGGCCTTAGACCAGAAGTTAGTGGTCCCCACTTTGCATGTGGCCTCCAGGTTTGAGGCAGAAAAAAGGAGAAAGTGGCCAGGCCAGCGATGGTGCCTTTTATCCGGAAATCAGATGCTGTCCCCGGAGCCCTGGGTGGCCTTCTCCTTTCCTCTCATTGGCCAGAGTGGTGTCGTGGGGACCACCCCTACCTGCAAGGGGTGGGGGCTAGAAAAGGGGGTGCTTTGCTTTCCCAGCCTCTATGCTGGAGGAGGGCAGGGATGGGGCTTGGAAATGGGTGTGGGGTGAGCCAGTACACAGTGCTTGCTGCAACCCCGTACCTGGTAGGCAGGGCAGAAGTTTTACCCACTTTACAGATGGGGAAACAGAGTCTGAGGCGCTCCCTCCGTGTCCCCTGTCCTGCTTGGGCAAGGTTTCTTAACTTCAGCAATTTTGATATTTGGGGCCCGGTAGTTGTTTTTCACGGGGGGCTGTCCCGTGCATTGGAGGCTGTTCGGCAATATCACTGGCCTCTCCCCCCTAGATGCCAGTAGTGTTTTTTCTCAGGAGCAGCAACCGAAAATGCCTCCAGATCCTGCAGAATGATCCCTGGGGGACAGGCTTGCCCCTGATGGAGAACTGCTGTGCCGGGGAAGGAGCTCAGCCCTCGGTGGCCCAGTGCCCAGGGTTCACACAGGGAGTTGGACTTGGTAGGGACTAGAGACTGATCTCCCCCCTGGCAAGAGAAGAGGTGCAGAGAGGGAAAGTGACTTGTCCAAGGTCGTACAGCAGTGTGTTTCTGGACTCCTGGCCCAGTGCTTTTTGTCCTGCCGTGCAGCATCTCAGCAGACGTACGTTCTGGTTTGGAAGTTCAAACCGTTTCCCTTTCCTCCAGGGTGCAAATGCCACTCCTTCCTTTTCCTCTGGCTTCAGTTCAGCGACGCTGACGGCTGCTGCCCGGTGGCGTGGACGGCCAGCACACCCGGCAGCCTGGCTGCCACATTCTGTCCCCCGCCAAGGGTTTCCCAACACTCGTGACGATGTCTCAATGTGGCCCCAGCAGCCTCCACTTCCCCTTTCCATTGAGGAGTTTCATGTTCTCTGAGTGTAGCTCGCTTATTTGTAGAGTGTGGTTGAGCATAGAGCCCCGTGGTGTGCTGCTAACCGGCTCTCTGGGCAGGAAAACAACAACAACCACCCAAACTCTAATTTGCGGCGTTTGCTCACATTATTATAAATTCCCACCGTGGCTGATCTCAGGCTGCCGAGCGTGCAGCCGAACGCTTGCTGAGCGTGCAGCTGGGGGGAAGTGTGGGAGCCGCTGCTGGCGGAGCCCCGTGCGTACCCCTCACGTAGCCCTGTGAGGTAAGCACTAGCGCCCATTCCATTATACAGATGGGGACACTGAGACTCAGCAAGGGCCCGTTACCCGTGTAAGGTTAGATCACTGTTAAGAGGCATAGCCTGGGTTCAAGACTTAGTCTGAATCTGGAGGCTTTGCCCTTATCCCCCAGCAGGGTCTGCCCTCACAGGGTGGGCGTCTTGCCAGGGTGCCCTCCGGTACCCAGGCTCCCACCCCTGCCCCGCCACGCTTAGCCTGTGCCCACCCTTCCTTACCCACCCCTGTTGAGAGGCTGCCTGGTCACGCTCCAGACCTGGGCTGCCGCGGTTGAGAGTAGGGAGACCCAGAGCCCCCCGCCCCTCCTGCTGCGGAAGTGACTCCGAGGCGCGGTGGGACGGTGGCCTCCCTTTGCTGGGACGAGGCCAGCATCACATATGTGAGCTCACCCACAGCCAGTCACTCCCACGGATACACTCACGCGTGGGCTCATGTTGAACAATGAGAGTGAGTGTTTGTTGTGAGGTGCCGAGCGTGTGTGCTCGTGCACTGTTTAGTCTCACAGCCATGCTGTGACCCAGGCAGTGTGATTGTTGCCCCAATTTTTATTTGGGAAATAAAAGTTGGGCTCAGAGAAGTTAAGTAACTTTCCGTAGGTCACGCAGCTAATGAGAGTGGCCAGAGACGCAAGCCTCTCGTCACCACCCCCCGCGTGCACACTAGCTGCCCTCACACATGCCCACCCACCCACACACACCTCTACATACAGATGTGTGAGCCCCACGAGCATGTACTCAGACAGACATGGAAGATGGAGGACCTGGCTGGTGGCTCTGCCAGTCTCTGCTTCTGGCCGTGGTGGGGCTGGGCCATGCTGGGGGCGGGCTGGCTGGAGCAGTGGTTTCTGAGTGAGCTTCCTCCGTACTCCCCCTCCCTGGAGTCCCAGCCCGGGGAACGGGACTCAGGGTGCATCTGCCCCACTCAGAGCCTTCCTGAACTTTGCAGCTTGTGGCTTTGGGGGAGGGAGGCGGATTGTGACCTTTGGGGGTTCCTGCTCTGTGCAGTGCCAGCCACAGGTAGAGGAACAGAAGACTGGCCCAAAAAGCCCCTTCGTTGGGGTTGTAAGGAATGACATTTGGGTGCCCCTCCTGTCCCTCCTTCCCCTGCCTGTCCAAGCTCAGAGCAGAGGCAGGAGTGCAGTCTAGTGGCCTAGATCAGACCGCATGGGCAAAGGTTCAGCCTGAACTTGAGATGCCCTCCATGACTCCAAAGCTGGGGGGCCATAAGCCAGGGAGGTGGGACGCAGTGGGAAGCCGGCATCTCTACTACACTGATCTGGGCTCATTCTGTCTCCACCACAGACCAGACTGGCTGTGATACTAAGCCAGGGAGTCACCCTCTCTAGGACTCTGTGGCCTCAAGGGACAGCTTGCAGAAAAGATCCTTCCTTCCTGATGACAGAGGCAGACTCAGCTGTGGGAAAAGCCATGGCCACGGTGGGCGGGGCAGTGGCGGGGCGCCATGGTGATTGGCCAGGGAGCAGACTGCTCAGAGCACGCTTGGAACTGGTGGCCAAGGGGTCTCAGCCTTTCCTGCAGAGTGGGCCCAACATGCCCCTACCCCGATGGCAAAGGCCTTCGCTCTTGACCCTCACCTCCCCCTTACTGTACTAGGCCATGTCCACCAGCCCTTCCCTTGCCTTTGTCCTCATTCCACCTGGGCCCCTCTCATCTTGCACTGGCCCAGGGCCCAAGGGCAGCAAGTGAGAACGTGGGCCCCTCTGTCTCCTTTCTTCCTGGGATCCAGCGATCACCCGGGACCCCAAGGCAAAGGCCTATGTGCCTACTCAGTGGGTGTAGGCAGGTGCCAGGCTCTGAGTGGAGTTTCTGGGTGCCCCCCAGCAGGGATGCCCGGACACAGGCACCTTGTCTTGGGGCTCCAGACCTTGAAAACCCAGACACTCAGGAAAGCTGTCAAGGGTTTTAGCCCACTTTACCACGTCTTAACTGTGTGACTTCGGGTAAATAACTCAGCCTGTCTGGGCCTTGGTTGCTACGTCTGCAAACACCGGGCTGTTAGAAGTATTAATAAAGTGTTTTAGAAGGACTTCAGCTCAGCTCAGTGCTTGGCACTGAACGGCACTCAAATATTGGCTAATATTTTATTATTATTGTTGGCGTTATTTATGTTCTCCTATGGGGAAAGTAAGATGTTAGGAGTTAGTCACGGAGCAGGCTCGGGGAATAGAATCTGGAAAGGGTTCCTGACATGGCATGGCCCAGGGCTCTAAATAAAAGGGCTGTCTACCCTGGAATGATTGGTTGAACATGAGGGCCAGCGAACATTTCCATGAAGGGCCAGACAGTAAACATTTTAGGCTTTTTGGGTCAGACGGTCTCTGTTATAGCTGCTCAAACCTGGCATGGTAGCCAGAAAGCAGCCACAGATGGTACATGAGCAAACAAGAGTGGCTGTCTTCCAATACAGTTGCGTTTATGGGCACTAAAACTTAAAGGGCACATAATTTTGCATGTCACAAAATATCATTCTTTAAACATTTTTTTCAGTCATTTAAAAAAATCTAAAGACCCTTCTCGGCCCGCAGGCTGTTGGGACAAAAACAGTAGCTTGGCTCATGGGAGCAGTTTGCCCTCCCCTGATTTAACAAACCCTTGTAATGAGCTTTACTGTGTAACCGGCATTATTCTGAGCACTTTACAAATATCCAGCCATTGAATCTTCATGACAGCCCAGGTTTTTAATTCTTCCTTGATATCTGGAAGAAAGGAAGCACAGAAAGGTTAGGTATCTTGTCCAGGGTCACACAGCTAGGAATGGATGGAGTCATGATTTTGTACGTATGCGGTGTGGTTCCTGAGTCCATGCTCTTGGCGGCTAGGCTGGACCATATCACCCTGTGCTGTTGGGAGTGACCTTAGGAAAGTCCCTCTCCTTCTCCGGGCCTGTTTCCTTATGCAAAATGAGGATGAAGACCCTGCCCCATCTCTAGGACTGTTTGGTGAATAGTCCCGCCCTCTAAGGCCTCACAGCCAAATGCTAATCACAGAAATCATGCAGAATCCCAAGTCCTGAATGTGCCAGAGTGTGGAAAGAACGTGTGGGTGTGGGCAGAAGCGCCGTGTAAACTGTGAAGTGCTGGTGTCATGGGGGTGCAGAAGGGAGAGGGTGCAGAAGGGCGCCTGGGTGTGAGAAGGGAGAAGGAAGACAAGCCGGCTGATGGGCTGACTGCTTCCCCCTCCTCTCCTGCCCGTCCAGCCTCACCTGCCTGCGGATAAGGCCCGAGGTGCCCCCGGCCCCGAGCAGCAGCACCTGCTGACCACAGCGCCCAGCTCCAGCAGCAGCTCCCTGGAGAGCTCAGGCAGCGCTGCAGACAGAAGGGTGCCCACCGGGACCCGGCTGCCCGCGCTGGGCACCGAGAAGGCCCCTGGGTCCGGGGAGGCCCGGGCCAGCTCCAGCCACTCAGGTAAGAGGGGGCAGCCCATCTGGCTTCACGCCCTGCCCTTCGTTGTGTTTCTTGCTGGTTTCTGGCTTAGGCGGCCCCTGCTGGGCCTCCCCCGTAGGGCAAGGCCTGAGTGCCTAGCCGGGTACTGGAATGACTGTGTGACTAGCCGTGGCTCGCCCTCCAGCCTCATCTCCCCCTCAGCTGCGACGCTGAGCCCCAAGCCTCTTTCATATCTCTGAACCCACCAGATCTCTCCCACCACTGCCCGCCTGGGTTCTTCCACCAGAAACTCCCCCCCTTATAGACGGTCCCAGCTTGTTCTTCGAGTCACTGATACCCAGGAAGGGAGTTTTCCTGTCGGGTGTAACATATAAATATTATGTTATCACACAATTATTATATATTCTATAATGCTTATTGTATACTATATACTATTATATAACATATAGTATTATAGTATTACGTTAGGACCTATTATATTTTATAGATGAGGAACTGAGGCCCAGAGAGGTTGAAGAGCTTGTTCAAGAGCACACAGCTAGGTTACGGAAGAGCCAGGAATACCCCCTGGGCTATCAGGCTCCAGAGGCCTGGGGCGGAACCCTGAATGAATAAATGGTGTGTTCAGGGCTCCACTCACTGTGGTCCATTGCTCAGTCCTTTGGACCTGAAGCATCGGGACCGTGGGGACCTTGTGGGTTCTGGAGAAGCCCAGGCCCCATTTACGCAGCTACCTCTTGCCCTGGACCCGATCTGTGACAGAGGGGCATCCGTGGTGAGAAGCTTCGGTGCCCAGAAGGCCTGGGGCTCTCTTGATGTATTTTGTAGCGACAGGTGAAGTCCACTGGCCCTCGTCTCAGGACGGTGCGCTCAGGTCCTTCCCAGAGGCCTTCCTGGCCGCCCTGGTACAGTGAGAATCTGAACGGGCTCCTTAGCCCTGCCGAGCCTCAGTTTCCTCAGCTGGAGATGAGCACAGCACCTCCTCGGCAGGGCTGCAACACCTCTTCCTACCTGATTGGTAGGAGGTAGGACTGCTCCCTCCCCGGCTGTGTGTTCCCCCCAGTGGTGTGACGTCCTGACCCAGCCTGCGAGCTCCCCGAGGGAGGGACATAGCCTGTGCTCCTAAACCTGTTGACTGAGGGAGCGGAACTCCAAATACAAACCCCTGGGCTTTGTCCGGCTCTTGGTTTCATCCTTCTGATTTCCTAGTGACAGCTCTTCCACTGTCATCCTGGCCCCTTGACCATGTCTGCCCACTCCTCCTCCTCCCCCTCCTCCTCTTCCTCCTCCTCCTCCTCCATTTATTTTGAAAGAGAGAGAGAGATAGAGCATGAGCAGGGGAGGGGCAGAGAGAGAGGGAGGAGAGGGAGACACAGAATCCGAAGCAGGCTCCAGGCTCCAAGCTGTCAGCGCAGAGCCCGACGTGGGACTTGAACTCACAAACCACGAGATTATGACCTGAGCTGAAGTTGGACACTTAACTGACTGAGCCACCCAGGCACCACCCCCCTACTTTAAAAAAAAAAAATGTTTATTTTTGAGAGCTATAGGGCGTGAGCGGGGGAGGGGCAGAGAGAGAGGGAGTCTGCCCACCCCTCCTACCCTCTGCCCCTTCTCTGTTCCCCACCCAACTCTCTGGTGTCACCTGCACTCTCTCCCCTTCTCTCCTCCCCCCCCCCCCCCCCCGTCACCTCTCTCTACTGTGGGAACACGTAGCTGTGCCCCTGTGTAGTCCCCCATCCACCCCTGCAATGTCTCATTCACCATGTGCAAAGGCTGTGGTGACTGGGTGACATTTGGGTGCCGTGGAGGCTCAGGGTGGAAATTTCCTTGCGGCGCCGTGAGTTCAGCCCTCCCTCCCCCGGCCTGTTCGGGGCTGTTCTGAGGAGAGCAGCTCGCTGTCCCCATCCTGCTTCCAGGGGAGTTGGAAATGCGTGTCCATCGGGCCCTGCCCTGCACCCCAGACAGCACGCATGTCTGGGGGCTCGGAAAGTCCCTGCAGGAGCAGCAGGAGCCGCTCTCACTCTTCGAGGGGCTGTCGTGTGTCCCCTCTAAGCTCATCCAGCAGCTGGTCCCTCACCAACTAGTTAGGAAACCCAGATGCCCTAGGGCTGGAAGGTGGGCGGCATCCTGGCCTCAGTGGTGAGGACAAACCACCCCCACCCCATTCTGGAATCTCGGATTTAGGAAATCACAGCCCTACGTAGGCAGCCCTACGTGGAAGAAAAAGGTTTGGGGCGAAAAGAAGAACGTCAGGGCCGGTGTTTCATCTCCACAAAGGAGCAATTTCCAAACCCTTTGATGTTGCTTTCGTGTTACCCAGATAAGGGGCCAGTGACAGAGGACTCTCGCCTTTGCAGAGTCGATGTGGCCAGGACAGCCAAGGCTTCCCGCGCTTACGGGAGAGTAACTCACGCTGGTGGCCTGGTCACCGTTCTGTGATGTGTACTTCCTGTCCCTGCTCACTTCTCTGAGTCTCTGTGGGGAGTATGTTTTGTTCCTGGAGCACCTTCACCAGCTTTGTGAACTGGCTCCTCCCATCTATTGGGTGAGCTGGGCCGGGAATTACCTGACAGATGAGGAAACTGGAAATGGAGGCAATGAAGGTTAAGTGACTTGCCCAAGATTACTTAGCGGAGCTGGGCTAGAACCCTGGCCTCTAGGCCCTTGGCCCGGTGCTGTTGACCCTTTTATCTTAGTCTGTCTCTTGGGCAGGTGACAGGCTGTGAAGACATCTTCCTCCAGACCCCTGCCTCACCACCCTCCCCCATCTTGTGTTCAACAGAGCCTTCCTCTGGCAGCCACGGGACCCAGGTCAATGTCACATGCATCGTGAACGTGTGCAGCGGCTCCGACCATGGCTCTCAGTGTGCCTCCCAGGCCAGCTACCCGACGGGGGACGTGGATGCCAGCCCCTCCGGCTCCCCAAATGATGAGCAGGTCCCCTTCTCCAAGGAAGAATGCCCTTTTCAGTCCCAGCCAGGGGCCCCAGAGACTCTGCTGGAGAACCCAGAGGAGAAGCCCCTGCCCCTTGGTGTGCCTGACGCTGGGATGAAGCCCAGTTAGCCAGACCGACTGGCCCGAGTCGTTCCCTGGTCCTTCCAGGCCCCCACCCCCAGGACTCTGGCTCTTTCTGGGCCAAATTCCTTTAGTGGTCTTCACAGCCTCAGCCTTCCTCTCACCTGCTGGCAGAAGGGTGAGGCAGGGAGAACCGTGGAAAACCTCTCCTGTGTGGTGGTGCGCATCCTTCTCAGACGGCTGGCCCGACATGCACGTCTGGGTGGCCTGGAGCTGCCCCCCCTCCTCTCAGAGCTGTCCCCCAGCCGGTCCTGCGAATTTGGCTTCTGGAACCCTTACTTTGTTTTTTATCCTTGGACATTACCCAGCTCCGGCTTCCTGGGAGGCCCCAGCATCCTGCCTTCCAGTGGGGCCTGCTGGGTAAGAGGGACTCTGGGTGAGTCATCCGCGGAGAAGGGGCGGCGCGTTAGCCCGGGATGCTGAGACTGCAGGATGGTCCCAGCGGGGGCGGGGCATGGGGTGTCACCGATCAGATGGTTCTGTTCAGGAGGGGGTGGCAACCCCTGATGGGGACAGGGGTCCCCCGGCTACCTTGCACCACCTCCAGATCCAGTGCTGCCAGCTTCTCCTCCTGCGCAACCGTGCGAACATCAGGCACCCAGAGGGCCCAGCCAAGCAACCTGCATGAGTACTGTCGCTTGGGCAAGATGGCAAACCTCTAACCAAAACCCTTCCAGTTTCAACATGGGGCAATTAAAAACCAAAAACCAAAAACCAAAACCCCACCATGCGTGCAAGGACAGAAGGACAAAGCCAAACTCAGAGTTTGCTGTTCTCTGCTTTTGACCTTCACTCCGATTTACCTACAGCTCCGATGCAAGGCCACACCTCCTATCAGGGAATTTCAGGAACTGGAGATGACCGAGGCTCCCTGCAGCCATCTCCCTCCTCCTACCTCAGCCTGGACCTTCCCCTGCCTCCCCGGGAGGTGCTTTTCTTCCGCTCAACCCCCTTCACTGTTCCTGGAGTCCCAGGCCCCAGGGAAACCCACGGGGCCACTTGGGTATCGTGCCTGCCATGATCTCAAGTGGATGTGAGATGCTGAGAGCCAGTTTTGTGTGTGTATGTGTCTGTCTGTCTGTGTCATGTGCTGTTGGTCTGTGTAGCCGTGTTGGGTTGAATGGCCTACCGGAAGCAGCTGAAACCAACAGTTTTTGGTGTTTTTTTTTTTTTTTTTTTTTTTTTGGTCAAAGGATTCTTTTCCATTAAAAAGTCAGTCTGCTTCCCCCAAACACATGCCCCAGAGCCCTGCAGAGCATGGACCTGTGTGGCCTTGACCCGATTCTGGAAGCAAGAGGGGACTCCTGGAGAAGCCAGTTGGGTCCCAGGTACTTGGATCCCTTATTGAAAAATTCCACTGGACTTGAACTTGGCAGCTGAACTTTTGGAGGGTAGGAGAGTCCAGTCATTACCATGATGAGAAACTAACAGCTTCCCAGAAAATCAGGATTCCGCTGGAGTCAGGATTTCCTACCGCCTGGACTGGCCAGGGTCTCTGCCCACATTGGACGATGGGTGGTGATGGAGCATGTCTGCCCCCTGGTGGACCACCCTGGTAGGACCTCAGGCCTCACTGCCATTTCCCGGGGAAGCTCTGAATTGGAAGGAGACCGTTTCTGGGTATGTGGCCCCAGTTCCTAGGCTTGCGTGGATCCCAAGACAAGAGTTGCACTGTATACTGGATGGCATACCTGCTTAGAAATAAACGTTTTGTTTGTTACACGTTGACTCCTGGCTCTGGCTTTGGGTCTGAGCCGGGGTTTGTCCGTGGTCTCCTACTTGCTCGCCACCAGTGTCAGGGGGAGATGGAGTCTTGGCCCCTGTGCTGACCGGACCTGAGAATCACCCCCGGAAGCATAGCTGTCAGCTGAGAGCCTCGCCGCGCTCTCAGGCCCCGGATCACTCAGCTGGCCTCTGACTATGCCCCCATCACGTGCCCTGTCGCCTCAGTGTCCTCAGCTTGCTCTCAGGGTTAACTGGGGTCTCTGCAGACCTGTCCACATGCAGCCCCCCTTTGCTCACTTCAGGGAGTGAGGCTCTGGCCTCCAGGAGGCTCCAGTGTGGGTGACATCAATGAGGCCCATCACAGGGGGCTCAGATGAGCCTGGGGGTGGGGAGGTGCAGTTCTGGGAGCTGCCGCAGGAGGGTTCTGGAGATGACCTTTGACCTGTGCCTGAGGTGTGAGCAGTTTTCCAGAACAAACAGCGGGGAGGAGGTTGCAGGCAAAGGGAGTTCATGTAAAAGGCCAGGAGGGGAGAGAGACCCCGGCCCTTGAATTCCTTACGCCGACCCTTGGGTCACTCACCCTTGTCCCTGGGCCACTGCCACGCCCGCAGCACCATTCTGAGTGGTTTCCTGGGCCTCCACTCCTCCCGCAGCCCCGCCCTCCACCCTGTCTATACCCTAGAGCAGGGAAACTCTTCCTGTAAAGAGCCACATAGTAAACATTTTCCACTTGGGGGCTCTTACAGTTTCAGTCACAACTACCCAATTCTGCTGAAGTGTGAGAGCAGACACGGCGCGTCCACAAATGAGGGTCCGCGCCGTCCACACCACCAGGCAATTCCCTGCTTCTCGGCAGGCAGCGGCGAGGTGTCCTACAGAATGGACTCCCTTCTGCAGGCACGGGACCCCCAGGGTAAGTGGGCCCGAGCCCACTTCACACACCAGTCCCAGGGCCAGGGGGCCACCTGTGCCCCTGACTGACTGGCTGTGTATCGAGGCTCCCATGACCCGCTCTTGGGGTTCCATTTCTTCTCCAGGGCGGCCCACGGGACTCAGGAGACCGGTTTACTTACTAGAGTCCCCATTTATTGCAAAGACTCTAGAACATACAGACGGGAGAGTTGGCAGAGGGCAAGCTTTATACATGGGAATGGGCTGCAGCGCCTGGTCCCCCTGGGGGTGTGCCTCCTGCCCCACCCCAGCCCCGCCCTGTGTTCACCAATGTGATAGCTGCCCGAACCTTGCCCTCTTAGGTCTCTGTGGAGACCTTGTTACAGGGGCATGATCGATTAAGTCACTGGCCGTTGGTGATTGATCGAACCTCCAGCCCCCCTCCCCAACCCCGGAAGTAGCGGTCCGACCCTCTAGTCACAGGGTTGAATCCTGGGGCAGCTTTCCCAAGTCAGCTGTGGGTGAAATGGGCTTGTCACGAGTAACAAGACACCCCTTTCACCTGTGTGGCCCTGGAGCTATTTCCAGAACTGAGGACACAAGGCCAAATACTAGAACAAAAGCTACGATGCTCCCATAGCTCTTCTCGCTTAGGAAATTTTAAGCGTTGGAGGGGCTTTGAGGCCAGAAACAGACCAAATATATAGTTCTTATTATACATCACAATATCAGAGGATGTAAATTTGGTGCAACTGAGGGCAGCCTGATGGGGTAACCTGTCAAAACGGGCCACATGCAGCCCCTCCTGCCTCTTTTTTTTTTTTTTGAGAGCGAGATAGTGGGGGAGGGGCAGAGAGAAGGGAACAGAGGATCCAGAGCTGGCTCCGTGCTGATAGGCTGACAGCAGAGAGCCCGATGTGGGACTCGAACCCACCACCCGCAAGATCACAACCTGAGTCAAAGTTGAGCAGTCAATTTACTGCGCCACCCAGGTGCTCCCTCTTTTTCTTTTTAACCGTGTTGGAGGGACTAGTTTTGCTAAGGCAGGGCTGATGTGGGAACAGGGGTTGGGGAGGGGGTGACCGCGGTTTTTCTCCGGCTAATCTTCATGCAGCCAGCATTGCTATCGGGCACTCTGATGCACTAGCCCAGAAGTCAAACCTGGAAAAGTCAAACCAGGTGCCCAGGTGAGGCCACGTCCTGTGTGACCCAAGGGAAATTAATTAACTTCTCTGTGCCTCACGCTCCTTATCTGTAAAATAGGATTAAAATAGTACTTCCCTCGAGTTCGGGATTACTTGAGTTCCTATCTGTAAAATGCTTAGAACTATACCTGGCACATGGTAAGTGCTCAATAAATGCTAGGTGCTGTTTTGTGTGTGGAGGTGCTGGGATGCATGAGTCCCAGAGTCAAGGTCCTTTGTCCAGAGCTCATATGCCAGGAAGGACTATGTAGAGAAATACATGTAGACTATGCCGGGGGATGGTATGTGCTACGAAGAAAGATAAAGCAGCAACAACAGGAAGAGAGGGACATGGGTGCTGCTAGCTTATGGGTGGGGTGAGGAAGGCTTCTCCGAGGAGCTGGTGTTGACCAGAGGCCTCACTGAAGGGCGGGCAGCGTGGCCTTGGGACTCGGGGTGGGCAGGACATGAGGTTGTGAAGGTGGCTTCAGAAAGAAAGGATGTATGGTATTATGTTTTAGTGTGTCGGAGGGGTCCAGGGAGTGTAAGTTCCTTTTTTTTTTTTTAATGTTTTATTTATTTCTGAGGGAGAGTGCAAGTGGGGGAGGGGCAGAGAGAGGGGGACAGAGGACCTGAAGCCGGCTCCCAGTTGACAGCAGCGATCGGGGCTCAAGCTCACGAAGCCAGGAGATCACCACCTGAGCCAAAGTCAGACACTCAATCGGCTGAGCCGCCCGGGCGCCCCTGGAGTGTGAGAAGTCCCTTAACTTGTCTGGTCTGCGACTTGGGCAACTGAGCTTCAGTTATTTTATCTCCATAATCACCCCA
This sequence comes from Crocuta crocuta, assembly GCF_008692635.1. Classification (NCBI taxonomy): domain Eukaryota; kingdom Metazoa; phylum Chordata; class Mammalia; order Carnivora; family Hyaenidae; genus Crocuta; species Crocuta crocuta. The sequence goes on along the minus strand of NW_027530007.1, from coordinate 378,738 downwards.
GGAGTTGGGCAGAGTACCCATTATCCCCGCTCTGCAGAGGAGGGCACCTGGGGCAGAGCCGGAGGTTTGATGCTTATCTAGACTCAAGTTGAGAGCACAGCCTGTTTCCCATGGGAGGCTCCTGATAACCAGCTCCTTAGAATTTCACCAGAAAGTCAACTGCGGCCTGGCTTTAAAGGGCAAGTACTCAATCTCTCTCTCTTTCACTCTCTGTCTCTCTCTCTCTCTCTCTCTCTCTCTTTCTCCTGGGACTCCCCTGCCCTGCCTGGAGCTCCATAATCAAAACCCAGCAAGCAGGGCAGTATCTGGAAAGCTGGGAAACTGAGCTGAGAGGCTGCTTGGGAGGAGACCCTGGATTATGTCCTGACCACCGGAGGCCTGGCGGCGTGAACCTAAACTAGCCACTGTCCTTCTCTGGGGCTCAGAATCTCCATCTGTAAGACAAGGGGGCTGCCCTGAGGTGTGGTCTGTCCTTGCACTTCCCGCAGGGCTGTCTCCATCTTCACAAGATGTTCTGGACCTGCGCCGTCACCTACGGAAGCCACTGGGCGTGTGCGGATATCAGGGACCCGAGTGCGGATATCGGGCACCCGAGTGCGGCTAGGCCAAACTGAGATGTGGGTTCTACATCTCAATACAGAGCACCGAATTTTGAAGACTTAGTGCAAAACATATTTATAGAATATTAATAATGTTATATCAATTGTGTATTGGCATATTTTGGAGATGTTAGGTAAATATTAACAATTATACCAATGTCTTTCCACTCTAATGTGAATACTAGGACATTTAGAATTATGTACGGTTTGAACTATAGGTTTATCAGACAGTTAAATGCCTTCAAGATCTGATGAAATTACTTTATAATTTAAAATCACAACCTCNTGTTTGCTTATTTATTTTGAGAGCGCGAGCGAGCTCAGGGGAGGGGTAGAGAGAGAGGGAGAGAGAATCTCAAGCAGGCTCTGAGCTGCCATCGCAGAGCCTAATGTGGGGCTTGACATGGGGCTCTAACCCACGAACCGTGAGATCATGACCTGAGCCGAAACCAAGAATTGGATACTCATCCAACTGACCCACAGCCACCCCCCCGATCTCTGTTATATCGATTGCTTATTGTCTGCTCCTCTTGCTAGAACATAAGCTTCCCTAAGGCAGAGTTTTGCTATTTTGCTTAGTGATGTAGTCCCAAGTGCTTAGAATAGTGCCAGGCACATGGTAGGTGCTCAATAAATGGTGAATGGATGAATGGCGACATAATAAATATGGGGGTTCCATTGTCGCCAAATCTTCCAATTTTTCTGGAAAGGCTCCAAATCCAGATTTTCATGTATAATCTCCAACTTTTTTTTTTTAAAGTTCATTTATTTATCTTAAGAGAAAGAGCATGTGGAGGAGGGGTAGATAGAGAGAGAGAGAGAGAGAGAGAGAGAGAATCCCAAGCAGGCTCTGCACCGTCAGCACAAAGCCCCATGTGGGGCTCGATCCCAAGAACCCTGAGATCATGACCTGAGCAGAAACCAAAGAACAGATGATCAACTGACCGAGCCACCCAGGCTCCCTAATCTCTAGCTTTTTAAATGTTAGAATTCTAATTATTTTAAAGCCATTGTGTGGGCCACAAGAAACATTTCTGCAGCATCCAGACCTCTCTGGTCTAGAGGATTCTGGAGGCTCATAGACACTAGGCTAGATGAGGAAGGGCCTGATGGAGTGCTGGGCCGGACCCTCAAATCTGGCCTGTCCCAGAAAACTTGCCCCTTGTGGGCCAACAGGCATCTGAGGGACTAGGGTGAGTGGTGGCTGAGGGACACCTCCCATTTCATGCAGCCCCTCACTTGTGTGTCTGTAGCCTGAAGATTCAGGGGTCACAGCATGGGTGGGGACCAAGAGAGGACTTTCCCTGTGACCCACACAACCCCTTCCTCTCTGCCAGGTCAACATTTGACCTCTCTGTCCCCTAGCTCACCCATAACAGGAATAGCTTTTATGAAGACAGATAGCGTAGGGCAGTGGGCTGGTGCAGGAAGGGCTGAGGCTGTGTTAGAACGGGCCGCAGGCTGTCAGTAGGGTCTGGATCGCCACAGCCTCTCTGTGTGATCTGAAGCCCCATCTTCTTTCTTGTCCTCAGCTTCCCCTTGTGAACAGTGAGGGCTTTGAACCAGCTCGCCATCTCCAAACCCATCACGTGGATGGCTGGGACTCCTGGTGGACTTACTGAATTAGAATTGGGGGGGTGGGGGGCGTCTTCCCATTAGGCCTCCCCCGGCCACCCATCTAAAATGGTACCTGCCCCCTTCCTACCTTGCTCTGTTGTGTTAATTTCCTCTTTGGTGCCTATAACCATCGGGTTCACTCAGTATATTTTACCCTGATTTTGCTTTTCATCCCCTCTCCCTCTCTCCTGGTATGTAAACCCCATGAAGGCAGAGATTTTTAACATATCACCTTTGGGGAGGAATAATTGACAGAAAACACAATTTAGCCATTTTAAGTGTGCACTTCAATGAATTGTGACAACTATACACAGCCTTTTGACCACCACAACAGTCAAGATATATAGATCATCACCCCCAAAAGTTCCCTTGTATCTCTTCTTTTTTTCTTTTTGTAAATTAAAAAAAAATTTAAAGTAATCTCTATACCTAATATGACATGGGGATCAAACTCATGACCCTGAGATCGAGAGTCACGTCCTCTACAGACTGGGCCAGCCAGGCGCCCCCCAACCTTGGGCCCCTTCTTAGGCCATTTCTCTCCTCCAGTCCTGGCCCCTAGCAACCACTGGTCTGCTTGTGCCATTCTAGTTTGGTCTTTCCTGGATGGGGTGCTTGGGTGGCTCAGTCGGTTAAACATCCAACTTCCACTCAGGTCATGATCTCACGGTTTGTGGGTGCCAGCCCCGCGTCGTCCTCTGTGCTGACAGCTCAGAGCCTGGAGCTTGCTTTGGATTCTGTGTGTGTCTCTCTCTCTGCCCCTCCCCCACTTGTGCTCCGTCTCTTTCTCTCTCAAAAATAAATAAACATTAAAAAATTTTTTTAAAAAGAATATCACACAAATGGAATCATTACAGTATGTGGTCTTTTGTGGTCTGGCTTTTTACACGAAGCTAATGCTTCCGAGCTTCCTCCAAGATGATATCTGTATTAATAGTTTGTTCCTTTTTATTGCTGGGTAGTATTCTGTCATGTGCGTACATGACAATCTGTTTATCCATTCCTCCTATTGGGCATTTTGATCATTTCACTCATAGTCAAAATAGTTTTTGACTGTTATGAATAAAGCCACTGTGAACAGTCTTGTTATGTCTTTGCTTGCATGTGTGGTTTCATTTCTCCTGCGGGTAAATATTTAGTAGGAGGATTGCCGTTTGGTAAATGCACCTTCAGATTGATTCCAAATTGAGGGCACAAGGACTGTCAGTCCCCTGAGCGTGAGCAGGGGAGAGGGACAGAGGGAGAGGAAGAGAGAGAATCTTAAGCAGGCTGCATGCTCAGTGTGGAGCCCGATGCCAGGCTTGATCCCGTGACCCTAAAATCAAGAGTCAGATACTCAACCGACTGAGCCACCCAGGCACCCCCCTGCATTTTTAATAAACTCCCCAGGGACAGCCACGTGGTTCTGTGCTGGCAGATCCAGACTCTGTGATCCTTTGGCTCTAATGGGCTGCTTCCCTTCTGCCTTTCATCTGTGGAGTCTGAAGTTTTACACCCAAACCTTAGCCCCTGAGGTGACCCAGGGTTGAGACTCTGATCGGTTGGTCCCACATCAGAGGAATCTTCAGCCCATGGTCATCTTCATTAGCTTAGCATTATGAGAGTTGATAATTATTATGGTAAGTACACCTATTACAATCTTGCCATCCTGGTCCTGCATCTTATGACTTTTTATGAGCCTGAGGTCTTCCTGTCCTTCTGGCATTAATGCAAGATGAAGTGCTCATTTGTCGAATTATTCCTTCATTCCTTTGAGGCACCATTACTTATTTTTTAAAGTTTATTTATTTATTTTGAGAGAGAGAGAGAAAGAAAACACGAGTGTGTGCGCAGGGGAGGGGCAGAGAGAGAGAATCCCAGGCAAGCTCAGCACTGTCAGTGCAGAGCCCCGTGTGGGGCTCAAACTCACAAACTGTGAGATCATGTCCAGAGCAGAAAGCCAATGCTTCACTAACAGAGCCATCCAGGTGCCCGCATTTATAGCATCTTTAAGTGAGTCTTTCCTGTGCTAGGAAAGGTCCAAGTGCTGAAGAGGCACTTGTGAAAAAGATAAAATCACTGTTTTGGGGGAACTTTCAGGGTGAAGAAAGGTAACAACCTAAAGGTAAACAAATAAGACAATTTCAAGTAGCATTAAGTTCTATGAAGAAAACACAACAGGGTAATGGTTGAAGGGAGCTTGAGATAGGGGAGCAAGGAAATCGTCTCTGGGGTGGAATATTTGAAGCAAGAAGGGATTGGCTCTAGGGCTACCCAATGTTGCTCTGGAGCCACCAGCCACATAAGGCTATTGAGCACTTGAACTGTGGCTGGTTTGTATTCAGATGTGCCGGAAGTGTAAAATACACACCAAATTGCACAAACTTACTGTACAAAATCCCTACCATATCTCATAATTCATTTTTCTGTTGGCTACAGATTGAGATGATCATATTTTGGACGTATTGAATGAAATGAAATACTTTATTATTTTCGCCTTTTCCTTTTTAAAAATGTACCAAGTAGTAAATTAGAAAAATTATGATGTGGCCTGTATGTGTGGCTTGCATAATATTTCTACTGGACAGCAGGAATTTGAGGGAGAAGCATCCTAAGTAGAGGGAATGGCAAATGCAAAAGTCCTGGGGCAGGAACTGAAGGCTGAGTGAGCCAGGGAAAGAGCGGCAGAAATAGGAATGGACCAAATCCAGTAGGATCTTGGTGTCGCCTCCGTAAGGAGATGGATTTTGTTTAAAAAATTGTTTTTTTTTTAAGAATTTTGTTTTATTTTTTAATGTTTTTTTTTTTTTTAAATTTATTTCACAGAGAGAGAGAGACAGTGAGCAGGGGAGGGTCAGAGAAAGAGAGGGAGACACAGAATCTGAAGCAGGCTCCAGGCCCTGAGCCGTCAGCACAGAGCCTGATGCGGGGCTCGAACCCACGAACTGTGAGATCATGACCTGAGCCGAAGTCAGACGCTTAACCAACTGAGCCACCCAGGCGCCCCTAAAAAATTGTTTTTCAATGTTTATTTATTTTTGAGAGGAAGAGAGACAGCGTGCGAGCAGGGAGGGACAGAGAGAGACAGAATCCAAAGCAGGCTCCAGGGGAACCCGTGAACTGCGAGATCATGATCGGAGCAGAAGTCCGATGCTTAACCAACTGAGCCACCCAGGCGCCGAAGGAGTTGGATTTTAATGGAAGTATAAGAGGGGAGCCGTTTTAAGCAAGGAAGTGGCTTGGTCTGAATCGCGTTTTAGCAGACCCCTGCGGCTGCTGAGTGGAGCACCCGCTGTGGGTGCGCCAGATGGAAGGCGGGGCGTTGTAGGAGGAAGAATCCTGCGTTCCGACACTGGCGGAGCCGGACGAATTTGCGGCCGCGCCCTCCTGGGGGACTCAGTTTCCTCCTCGTAAGATGGGGCTCACTGGGCGCTTCTCCCGCTCCAGCGGCGCGATCCCGCCGGCGGCCGCCCGGGCGCCAGGGGGCGCCTCCTCGATGACTCGGCGCTCGGCTGGCCAGGCGCCGGCGCGTAC
>NW_027530007.1:312755-372992 GCF_008692635.1 Crocuta crocuta | reverse complement strand
GTCCCCGCCCCCGCCGGCCCCGAGCCCGCCGCCTTCTCGGGGGACACCTGCGTCCCAGCCACCGCGGGCACCCCAGGGGCAGACAGGCTTGGGGCTGCCCGAGCTTCCTGGGTCCCCGGCGTCCTGGTCCTGGGAGTAAGAATCGCCGCCGGACCCGGCACCCTTTCCAGAGTCGCGGCAGCCTGGTGCCCTGGGATTGGGGATGGTGTCAGCCCGCGTCTCCCCGCCTGAGCGGCAGTCCCCATGTGGGCCCCCAGTGCGCGGGCCCCCGTACCTCACGCCCCCAAACGGGGCGGCCGTCAGTTCTCCAGAGTGTTTTAACCACCCACCCTCTGGGGTCGCGCTGTGGGATGGGGACGTCAGGCCTCTGACCAGTCTTTACCCCCGCTCCCCGGGGTCACACCCTGGCTGAATCCCGCTTCCCAGGTGCGGGACCCCAGGCTCCGGGCGCCGTTGCCTCCGGGGTTCATCTGGGAGGTGGGGTCTCCGTCCCCTGGAGAGCCCACGGGGTGGAAGAAGGGCTGCGGGACCCTCGTCTTCAAGGGCAGCCCCATTTCTGTGGGGCCCGGAGCCTGGCACCTGCCCCCTCTTCTTTTTTCACAGCTCCTCGGAGCCCGCGGCCCTCAGGCCCGGCCAGCTTGCGAGGAGCGCCCGGGTGCCTGTGCCATTCCCGGCTTTGGCCGCCCCCCGAGGGAGGGGCCTGGCTCAAGGTCACGCCCGGCTGTCGGTCCGCCTGTGGGCCGAGCCCTGATCCCCAGTGTCACCTGCCCCGCCGATTAGGGGAGGTCAGGTGGGAGTTAGTGCCTGGCGGCTGCCTGGAAACCCTGGTTGACCGGAGCGTAGAGACAGTTTGGAAGTCTAGCCAGCCTGGCGGCCCTTCCTGACACCGGATTCCTTAAGGGAATCCTTGAAGTGGCTTCCAGCCTGGTCTAGATCCTTAGCGGCGCTAATAGATGCTTTCTGGCTTGAGACTTAATTGACTGACCAGGGCATTTTACGATGCTTCTCGCCCCATCTTTTTGGTAATCTGTGTTTTGCCTTCTTCCACCTTGGGGGGCGGGAGTCAGGGGTGGGATGGGATAGAGAAGGGCCTGATTCCCTCTCCTGGGAGAGCGTTTGTATTTGGCTCTTCCTAGTGAGTTTGTTGGCATTTTAAGGGTCACTGGCAGTAACTTCAGATTTTGGTGCCTTGCCTAAGTGTGTTTGGAGTATACATAGTAAGGCTAGGCCTGTCAGGTTTACGTTTTGTTTTCACAGATTTACTTGTTTAAAGTTATAATAAAGGAATTTTTTTAGCCAGACTGCTAAACATTTCTTCTTGTAAAGAATTTGTTCTCGTAACCTCTTCTTTTCAATTCACGTAGCCGATGATCTCTAGGAAGTTCTTAGTTTTACACAAAATATGGCTTAAAAAAAATCTCTGGAAAGAAACTAGTGTTTCATCAGATGCTCTTTAGTTCCTTGTTTATTTTTACTGTCACCGATGGCAAATAAAAATTAATCGTGTGGGAAGAGCAAGACACTGTTGACAAATAAAAGTCGGTCTTTCCTGGAGGTTGAGTAAACTCATACAGGGCCTTACAGGGGCTTGTGCTTGGGGACTTTGCTGGGTGGTAGCCTTTTCATTTGGGATAAGCCTATCTTCTGGCGCTAAGATGAATCACTGCAGGTGGGGCACAGGGCCTGGAAAGGATCCTGAAAGGGCTGGTTCCAAGTAGGACACATGTCATAGCAAACCTGGAGCGTCCAGCTTGGTGGGCTGGTGTCTGATGTTTGGCTCTCAGCAAGATTTGGAACTTGCAGTTCTAATTGGGATCTACTAGCTGAGTGATTTTGGAACCCATTTTAAACTTTTATGTCTTGGGGCGCCTGGATGGCTCAGTAGGTTAAGCATCCTACTTCGGCTCAGGTTGTAATCTCACTCACGGTTAGTGAGTTCGACCCCCACACTGGGCTCTATACTGATGGCTCAGAGCCTGGAGCCTGCTTCCGATTCTGTGTCTCCTCCTTTCTCTGCCCCTCCCCTGCACTCTCTCTCTCTCAAAAATGAGTAAACATTAAAAAAGACCTTTGATGTCTCAAGTTCTGTTATATTAACTTTTAGTAGTACTAAAAGTAACCTGTATATTGTTTTGTAATAGTAATAAACACAGTCATCCGTGGGTAGTAGTAGTGCAGTTCCGAATGTAAATACAGTAGTTGGCACTAGAGGGTTTCTTGTGCTTGTGTTACTAAGATAGTTCATTGTATCAGCAACCCAGGCTTCTGTCTCGGTTCCTGTAATGCAGTTCCAGCATCTTCACGTTCTCCCTTTCGTTTATATTATTTTATGAATGATCCTGATGAACAAATTTGCAACATGGCATTAGGGAAGGCTTACAGAGGATCACTGCCAAATGTGAAGTTCATTGAAATCTCTCAGGGCATCTTTGCCTTCATCTAGGACAGGGTTCTTCAAGCCCAGCACTGTTGACATTTGGGCTGGATAATTCTTTGCTGTGGGGGAGCAGTCTTGTGTGTTGTAGGATGTTTAGGTGCTTCTATAGTCTCTATTCACAAGATCCCAACAGCACCCCCCCCCCCATCACCACAATTAAAAATGTCTCTGGACATTGCCTAATTGCACTTGGATGAGAATTGCTGACCAGGACAGTCTGGTTCCCAGGTGAATTCCTAAAGGCGAGCAGTTTAATGATCAGTTACCTGAAAAAGACAGACAACTGGGAGTTCTGGGTATTTTTTGGTAAGTTTGTAAGTGACTGTCCCTTGTCACTGTGTCAGCATGTGGATGGGTTGGTTTGGCCCTCGGCCAACAGGGCATCTTGCAAGTGCTTGTTACCCCTTTTTCCCCCTTAAATCTGGGCTTTGCGCTCTGTTGATTTCCTTTTTTATTTCCTTCATAGATTCTTCTATGACCATGAGAGAGAGAAATAAAGAGTGATCCATGATTTTTAAACACCTTGTCTTGAGGATATAGTCATGTTGGAAGGCCTTGTAGCCTGGGTTCTCAATACCTATCTGGGGAAATACGTCAATAACCTGAACACCGATCAGCTCTCTGTTGCACTTCTGAAAGGTAAGTGTGTCTCTTCTTGGTAAAGTATGCCTTTGCAGATGGCATTTCTGTTTTTTTTATATTCTTTCTGTTGTACCAACAATAATAAAACATATTGCCCAGATGGCTTTGTACTAAATATGTGTTAAAGGAAATGTGTTCTCCTGTATGACACTGATTATTATTACAGGGTAATTTATGTAGCTGTATTGGTATAGATTTTATGGAACTATTAAATATTAAAAAAAAAAAAAAGACTGTATTGCTGGAGACTCTGCTTTGTCCCAGTTAACTTAAAACATTTTTTTTAATGTTTATTCATTTCAGAGAGAGAGAGAGAGAGTAGGGGAGGAGGAGAGAGAGAGGGAGACATAGAATCCAAGGCAGGCTCCAGGCTCTGAGCTGTCAGCACACAGCCTGACAGATGGGCTTGAACCCAAGAGCCATGAGATCATGACCTGAGCCAAAGTCGGACATTCAACCGACTGAGCCACCCAGGTGCCCCAATCCCAATATAGCTTTATGAAACTTTATGGAGTTAGCCATGTAGTGACAATGGCATTGGCTTTGGCTTCAGATCCTGTTGTGTTACGTATTATCCATGTGAACAAGTCATTAAAATTCTGAGCCTTGGTTTCCTGAGAACAAATGGGTAATACACCTTTCCAGTGTTGCTGTAAGGATCAAATGGAATGACATTTAAAGCTCTTTTCCTGCTGGCGTGTAATAGACACTGAGTTGGAGTTTTAAAATATGTTACTGTGGAGTCTTCGACAGAATTTCTGAGGTCTTGTCTTGCCTAGTAATAAAGTACTGTAAAGCTGGAGACATTTTAGCCTTTATAGGCCTATCCTCGGTACATGCCTGTACATGATTTAATGCAGTCCAGAGATCTGGTGTGAGAGTTCGAAAACTCTTTTTCCCCTTCTTTTTTTTTTCTTAAATATTTTTAAAATTTATTGTTGAGAGAGCATGAGCAGGGGAGGGGCAGAGAGAGAAGGGGACAGAGAATCCCAAGTAGGCTCTGCACTGACAGCAGCGGGCCTGATGCGGGGCTCGAACTCATGAACCTGACCCATCAGGCGCCCCTCCCCTTCTCCTTGTTTTAATTTAAGTTCTCTTTGCTCAACTCAAAATGGAACAGTTGAACAACTCTAGAGAAAGGAGAAAAAGTCAGTCTGCAATCATGTAGCATCATAGAAAGTGGGAAAGATCTCAAATACGGCGGGGAGCTCCCCTTCCTGGGGGTGTGGGTTTTGGCCAGCGGACCAGGACAGGTCGGCGGAGATGGCAGCAGTACACAGTGTGGTGGCGTCTGAGAATAGGGTGCCAGTGGTTCACCTGTCGTCAGAGGTAGTGCTTCCCAGGTGTCCCTGACCCATCTGAACCAGTGAAAGGATTTTGGCAGCGACAGGCTGTGGGGAGCCCCTCCTGCTCCCTCCCTCTCAGTGGAAACTGAAGTAGGTTTTTTCTTAATCTTTAACTTCTGTCCTGACCTTTTCCTCCCTGTCCTTAGCAGGGAGCTGCTAAGTGCAAGGTGAAAGTGACTAGTCTGTCAGGGAAGAGGATGTGTTCAAAGTGCAAGAGTAGGGTCAAGTTCACCTCTTTGGTCACTTACTGAAGTTCTCGTCCATGCCGTGAAGCCAGCCAGGTTGCACAGGGCAGGAAATGGGGCGGAGAGAGGGAACTGCAGACCGTAACCTTGCTAATGAGAGAGCCAGCTCTTTCAAGGTGATGTGGTAAGAGGATGTTTGCTGAAGAAATGAAGGAATAGAAATTTGTGGTATCTGCTGTATCATGGAGTCTCTACTAATAACAGATTTCTAGTCTCTGTTTTAGAATGTATCTTATAGTGACAACTGTGTGTATCTCTCTGCTGCTTCAAACTGCCTTTCTATGCTTGTTTCCTATTTAAAAATATCCTCTATGCAGAATAGAAAAATACTTTTTCTTTCCTAACCAGTGTTAGTGTGGTGCCCCATCCTTAGGGATTCAAAGCACATCTCTGCGAAAGTGTCGGAGTGTCGCAGTTCTAGTTAAAGCAGTGTTTGGAGGCTGGGGGTGCGGTATAGGAATAGGGATGTTATTTCACTCCATCCAGAGATATTTGGTGTGTGAGATGCTTTGGGAGGTGCCAGGGAGATGGAAATAGTGATCAAGAGTATGGATTTTATAGCCGGGCTGGTTTTGAATCCCATTTCCTCCATTTACCAGTAACTTGGGCAACTTATTCCAGTTCTTCATGAATTCTCAAATTCTTCCTGTCCATGAATTGGAGAGAATATTAATGGTCTGGTAAGGTTCTGAGGACTACACACATTAATGTAGGTCAAATAGCTTAGACCCATTCGTGGCATACAGCGGGCCGTCAGTTGATGTTAGTTCCCATCATCCTCCATGGTCACGACCATCAGCATATGGTTGGCGTGGGTTGGACTTCGGGGTGGATAGTGCACACATACTAAAAGTAATACAGATGTAAAATAGTGTACAAGTAGCTGAAAGAGAGAATTTGTATAAGATTCTATTCGTTTAGTCACTCAGCAGACATCATGGTGGGCCTGCTTTGGGTCCGCCTCTGTGCTCTGGGGTGATACAGAGTGGGGGGAGCAGGAGAACGTACTTGACGCTCAGGCCTAGGGGCTGGGCGTGGTCTCCCCACTTACATGCTCCTTGTGACTGTGAGCAGGTTACTTAGGCCTCGTGTTCACCCCCCGTGCCTCTGGCCTGCTGAGATCAGGTGCGGACCCCAACACCGCCGCCTGGCAGCTCGGAGACGTTTCGGCAGGCTGCTTTTTCCTAAGCCTAGCGTCCCTCACGTTGAAATGGAGAAAATAAGAGCGTTTCCTCAGGCTGTTGTGCCGACTGGATGAGGTGATGCACAGCAAGTGCTTGGCACCAGCCACCCCTCACTCGGTGCTCCCTGCCCTTCCCATTGTCGTTATTCCACCTGTGTCGTCCTTGCCCTGGGACACCTGTTACCCTGCTGGAGAGACAGAAACGACGCAGCAACACAAGGCAGTGCGTAGTAACAGTGAAGCCCTGGGCACAGTGCGGTGGGTGCCGCGGGGGCATCGTCCATCCTGGTCGCAGGACCCTGGGCAGCAGCACTGCGGGGATTTCAGTAGGCGGTGCGGGGTGGGTCCCGACGCTGCGGGTGGCTTGCAGCTCGTGAGCACAGGCCTGAGCACAGGCCGGAGACGGAACGCTCGGAAAGCTCACGGGTTGTATTTGGGATGGTTTGGGGCCAGAAGACAGCAGCTGCTGGTGTCAAGCCAGGGGCCTGGGACTTCGGGCTCTGGGTGTATCTCTGTGACCCAGCACTTGGGCTCCCCTCCTTTTTGTTTTTATAAGCTCTGAACCTCAGGCTGGCTTTTTTTTTTTTTTTTTTTCACTTTTTAATGTTTGTTTATTTTTGAGAGAGAGAGAGAGTGTGTGAGCAGGGGAGAGGCAGACAGAGAGAAAGAGGGAGACAGAATCTGAAACAGGGTCTGATCGGTCAGCACAGAGCCCAATATGGGGTTTGAAGTCCAGGATGGAGAGATCATGACCTAGGCTGAAGTCAGACGCTTAACTGACTAGGTCACCCAGGTGCCCTATTCAGGCTGGGGTTTTAAGTAACACATAGCCGAGGGAGGAGAATTCAGTAGCCAGCAGTGGTGACTGAGAAGCAGCCGGCCCCTAGCTTTACCCCAGTTCTAGGGACTCCATTTCTTGGTAGGCTAACTAAGCTGAGGAGTTTTTGGATGAGACATCCAGGAATAAGCCTGCGCATTATCTGCCCGGAAATAAGCGAACAGCGCTGTCATTTATAAAGTGCTCACCTCCTCTGGGTCCCTTGAGGGACCTTTCCCAGCAAGACCAGTTGTGGGTGCACATTTGAGTGGGTGGGGAGTCAGAGAGCCTTCCGACTGGAGCCGCCGCCACCACGCTTTTGCCTGATTCCTTTGTTTTTGACTCGCGTGGGCGGCCCTTTCTTCTCGTCCTTTCCTCGGTTTCTTCTCCTTCCTTGACCACCTCTTCTGCACTCTGCACTTTAATGTTTCACGGTGCAGACTGCCTACAACAACTTCTGCTTTCCTCAGGTGGACAGCAGCCAAGGAGACCTAGTGCCGCCTGCCTTTGTGACAGATTTGGGTATTGAAAAATAGGGCGAATGATTCAAATTGCAAATGATGCTCTTCAGAAGACGGAGAAATGATATACTTTCTGCCTTTAAGTCAGTTGCAACTGTTGAGGAACATGTTTCATGTTCCCCCCCACCCCGTGATCGTTTACTCCCCAAATGTGGATATAGGGTTGTATCTGGGCTCTCTGGGGTTAACTTCTCCTTGTGGTTAGTCTTTATTTTAAATTTATTTATTTATTTAGTGTGTGTGTGTGTGTGTGTGTGTGTGTGAGAGAGAGAGAGAGAGAGGAGAGAGAGAGGGAAAGAGAGAGGGAAAGAGAGAGGCAAGGGAGGGATGGGGGTGGGGTGGGGGGGAGAGAATCCCAAGCAGGCTCTGCACTCTGAGCTCAGCCTGGCCTGGGGCTCTATCCCACGAACCATGAGATCATGACCTGAGCCGCCTAACCGACTGAGCCACCCAGGTGCCCCAGCTCTTTGGTTGACCTTTAAGCTATGTGGGGACCCACATAGACACATGTTTCTGTGAAGATCTGAAACATAAGCTGCCTGCCTTTGCTCAGCATCTGCCTAGTTGCTAGATTTGAATACTTCTTTAGAAGCCAGTTTCCCCCAAATCCTGAACAGTCATTTAAAGGAAAAAATAATTGTTTCTTGTATTCATTTGTCTTTGGCTTGCTTGCCTTTCTTTTGAGTTCTCGTACCAGTTAATGGTTGCTGGGTGGTTGTCCTCTGTATTCCCTGTTCTCAGCAAGGGCCTGAGGTCGCACAGACAGTTCTGTAGGGTGATACGCGTCTCTGCCCTGTAGGCTGGGACCCTGCCTTCTCTTTTAACATTGCCTGGGGCCAGCTCAGTGCCTACTACAGACTGAAGAGGTCAGCGTGGACGCATGCCTTCCACCCCCGGGAGAGCAAGGNGAGAGAGAGAGAGAGAGAGGAGAGAGAGAGGGAAAGAGAGAGGGAAAGAGAGAGGCAAGGGAGGGATGGGGGTGGGGTGGGGGGGAGAGAATCCCAAGCAGGCTCTGCACTCTGAGCTGAGCCTGACCTGGGGCTCTATCCCACGAACCATGAGATCATGACCTGAGCCGCCTAACCGACTGAGCCACCCAGGTGCCCCAGCTCTTTGGTTGACCTTTAAGCTATGTGGGGACCCACATAGACACATGTTTCTGTGAAGATCTGAAACATAAGCTGCCTGCCTTTGCTCAGCATCTGCCTAGTTGCTAGATTTGAATACTTCTTTAGAAGCCAGTTTCCCCCAAATCCTGAACAGTCATTTAAAGGAAAAAATAATTGTTTCTTGTATTCATTTGTCTTTGGCTTGCTTGCCTTTCTTCTGAGTTCTCGTACCAGTTAATGGTTGCTGGGTGGTTGTCCTCTGTATTCCCTGTTCTCAGCAAGGGCCTGAGGTCGCACAGACAGTTCTGTAGGGTGATACCGTCTCTGCCCTGTAGGCTGGGACCCTGCCTTCTCTTTTAACATTGCCTGGGGCCAGCTCAGTGCCTACTACAGACTGAAGAGGTCAGCGTGGACGCATGCCTTCCACCCCCGGGAGAGCAAGGGATCAGCCGCTCCCTCTTGACTGGGCCTCGGCTTCAGAGACATCTTGTACCTCCAGGTTTAAGTCCTGTAAAGCTGGGTCTGCAAAGGGCCTTCGGCAGTGGTTTGTTCTTTGCTTCTGACGGGTAATTAAGCCTGCAGGTGGAGATACGGAGGACAACATGCAGAGCTGCTCTCTCCAGAAGGGAGCCTGCAATTCCTTTTGATGACCAACTGTGTTTAACTCGGGGCCGCTCAGATGTGGTGTGCAGTATACCCATTTGTTGGGGTGGGGGGTGGGGAAGGTTTGCAGGAGCGTGTTAAAAATCACACATTTCTGGGTTTTAATCCCAGAGATGTCTGGGCAGGGGGCCCAGGAGCCTGCATGTCTTCCCAGGTGATTCAGATGTTAATGGTTCTCTGATGAACGTGCCTCTAAACTCGGGGTCTGCAACCTAGCCAGCTGGCCAAGTCCAAACTGAGAATGGCTTTTATATTTTTAAAGGCTTGTGAAACAAAACAAAACAGAGAATATACAACAGATACCATAAAGCTTGAGATATTTACTATCTGGCTTATTAGAAAAAAAGAAAAAGATCCCAGGCTAAACCCTTCATCTGCAGGGAGGCTTCGGCTGTCAGAGGGGGATGGTCAGGAAATGGGTGCAGATATAGTGCACACATAGGCTGGTCTGGTGCTACTCCTGGCTTTTTATAGCTGGGTGGAGGTGTAAAACTTTCCCTCTAACCTGCAATGATTTGCACACAGTAGGCTCCTGCTGCATTTGCTGGGCGAACCCTTTATGATGTTGTTTTTGTTTCTTAGGTGCTGTTGAGTTGGAAAACTTGCCATTGAAGAAAGATGCCTTGAAAGAGCTGGAATTACCGTTTGAAGTCAAAGCGGGTATGCGGACCTCTAGAGCGGAGGGAGGCAGTTTTGAGTCTTAGACTGCTTGGCATATGAAGACTGAGAGCCCTTGAGTTTGGCTCTGCTTGAGCAGGAAGAGGCAGGATAGGAAGTATAGACTGCAGATCAGTCCTAAAGGGTGGCCTTGTCTGTCAGGATGACCTTGGATGGTGGTTGGGAGGTCAGGTGTTCCCCAGGCCCATTGAGTCAGAATTGGCAGGGGAGTGTCACTGAAGCTGCATTTAAAAAAAAAAAAATTTTTTTAATGTTTTATTTATTTCTGAGAGAGAGACAGCGTGAGGGTCAGAGAGAGAGGGAGACACAGAATCCGAAACAGGCTCCAGGCTCTGAGCTGGCTGTCAGCACAGAGCTCAATGCGGGGCTTGAACCCACGAACCATGAGATCATAACCTGAGCCAAAGCCAGACGCTTAACTGACTGAACCACCCAGGCAACCCTGAAGCTACCTTTTTAATAAGCACCCCAGGTGATTCTTATGTTTCTGGAAGAACTTCTGTTCTAGATGCAGGGAGTTCTTATTTTTGGAAGATTCTTTATATTACTGAGAGACAGTTTACTGAATGGAAGGCGGGCTCTGGAACAGTGTGCTTGGGTGTATAGTCCATGTCTGCCATTCTCTGGCTGCATGACCTTGTGGAAGTTCCTTCACCACTCTGTGCGCCTCTCAGTCTTCAAGATGAGACAATGATCGTTGTACCTACATCAGAGAGTTGTGGAGAAGAACACAGGAGTTAATGCGTTAAAATTACTCAGAACAGTGCCTGGCGTACTCAACAGATTTTTTTTGCAGTTATTATGGGAGTCCTGCAGTTACTAGGTTTGGTAAGGAAACAAGAGTGGTCATGGAGTAAAAATGTTACTTCTTAGGGCACCTGACTGGCTCATTTGGAGCGTGTGACTCTTGATCTTGGGGTTGTGAGTTTGAGCCTTACAGCAGGTATAGAGATTACTTAAAAATAAAGTCTTATTTATTTGTTTATTTTGGGAGAGAGAAGGAGAGGAGCAGAGAAAGAGAGAGAATTACAAGTAGGCTCTGCACTGTCAGCATGGAGTGTGACGTGGGTCTCGAACCCATGCATTGTGAGATCATGATCTGAGCTGAAACCAAGAACCGGATGCTCAACTGATTGAGCCACCCAGGTATGCCTTAAAAATAAAATCTTAAAAACAAAACAAAACACAACAACATTCTTTGTTAAATGACCGTGTATAAAATTAGTCCCTGTTCAGACACCCCTCATCATTCAATAATAGCCGGTTGATGTCATTCTTTTCCTTATTTTTGGATCCTTCTATTAAAATTCAGGCACAACACAGATCAGTTGCTAGGTGAAATAGGATAGAAATCTTGCAAATGACTTAGACTTTCTTGAGGTCAGTTCAAGTGATGGGTGAACTGCCAGAGTCATAAGGCTAAGGCCCTTATGACTATTAGAACCTGGAAGACACTCAGGGATGATGATACTGTGGGTGTTTCCAAAAGAGTTGTTATCTGAATATCAGAAGGATTCAGAGAGGCTCTTGGAGGAAATTGGTGACGTTTTCTCTTATTTTTTGCAAAAATGATCCTGTTTGTACTTGTTCTGCAAAAATTAAGTGCAATGTAACAGAAGTTATCTTTTGCTTGTCATCTATCAAGTATGCCTCTTCCCCCAGTTAATTTAGGTTAAAATTGCAACTGCACGCTATAATCATTGTTAAACTCTGTGGTGAAGATTGGTATATGGTTTCAGTTAAAATATTAACCATTAAATACACAGAACTTACTGTCGGGGCGCCTGGCTGGTTCAGTCAGTAGAGCATGTGACTCTTGATCTTGGGGTCGTGAGTTCAAGCCCCATGTTGGGTGTGGAGCCTACTTAAAAAAAATACCAGAGCCCCCAGTAAAGCCCACCCCCCCAAAAAAACAAAACAAAAACTTACTTTCATTTTTCTAGATGCAATCCAAATTAAAATGTTTTTCATTATTTGTTGTCACATTTCTTAAGTTGTTACTGGATTACACAATCACTTGGTGTTCATGATATTCTTTTATCTTTAACAAATCAATCCTACTTGAATTCTAGATCTTAGAGGGAAATATCACTCTCTGATAATATCTGTTTTTCTCAGAGATAGGATATTAGTTGGACCGTGTGGATCTTTGAGAGAGCCATTAGGACAGTTTAGATAATATTTTTTTAAGTTTATTTATTTATTTTGAGAGAGAGAGAGATAGTGCAGGAAGGGCAGAGAGAGAATCCCAAGCAGGCTCCACACCACCAGCACAGAGCCCAACGCAGGGCTCCAACTCACCTGAGCCGAAACCAAGAGTCGGACACAACCGACTGAGCCCCCTGGCGCCCCTAGTTCAGATATTCTTACGCACTGTTCCTTAGTGGCGACTTGCCTTTTACTAATTGTCTTTAAAGAAGGCCTGTATCCTAGGAAGCTCGGCTAGAATTGGTGGGACCTTGGAAGTCCTGTCACGGTCCTAGCAGGCCATTTAGCTTCGCATCAGCCCGGGTTTTCCTGAAGGATCAGAATTTATTCTCACCAGAGTGCCACTGCAGGGTCGCCCACGCTGCAGTCGGTGTGGTGGAGACCGGACGTACCGTAAGCCCAGCAGCTCCTGAGAAGTGCTTCTTATCCAGCCAGCTAATAATGAACAAGAAATGAGTTCCGTGCTCACGGGCTTGTGCAGGTGCTGTGGGGAGAGAGACACCCCAAGGTAGTTTAAGATGTAGTTTCTCTGGGGGAAGAGGCACTTAGCAGAGGAGAGGTGTGGTGTTCAATAGGGTCGCAAGTCACACTGCACCTTTTCCATCTTCTAGTTTATTGGGCCCCGTTCTCACATTGGGCCCCGTTCTCACAGATGTCAGCATACTGGCTTGTGTCTCCCGTGTACGAGAACCTGCTGCCAGGTGTCTTAGATGAAAAAGTACATGGTAAAAGTGCTAATACTTCTTCAGAGAAGGACAAGACTACAGAAGACTAGAAAGAACTAACCCTGGGTATTGGCATTTGACGAGACTTTCCTTTTCCCAGGCTTGATTGGGAAGGTAACTCTTCAGATTCCCTTTTATCGCCCCCACGTGGACCCTTGGGTGATCTCCATCTCCAGCCTTCATTTAATCGGAGCCCCTGAAAAACTAGAGGATTTCGATGATGAGAAGGAGAAGCTCTTGGAGACGGAGCGCAAGAAGGCGCTTCTTCAAGCCTTGGAGGACAGATGGAAGGCAAGGCACATCCCCCTCGAGCACCAGACTAGCTGCGGTGAGGCGCACCACAGGAGCAGAGCGTGGCATTCAGCTAACCCCGGCTCTTTCCTTTCTAGAATGAACGCCAGCGGAAGGGGGAATCCTACTGGTATTCGGTCACTGCCTCAGTGGTTACAAGAATTGTAGAGAATATCGAAGTAAGTCCTACTGACTTTTATGAAGTATGAACACGACAGGGACTTCTCAAGCCTACGTGTGTTTCACTCCTTAGAACCTGGTTTCTCGTGGGTCTAACCGATGCAGGGTGTGTGGAGCCAGGCTTGCTGCTCAGGTGTGCCCTTTTACAGGCAGCGCCAGAGGGAGAACCTGAAAAGCAAGTCTCCAGCCCTGGGCAGACACAGATTTTTCTCACTCCGGCTCATGCCAGTAGGAGTTTCATTTTCACTCACCTTGCACTTCACTTTGTTCTTGGGTGTTGGGCTCTTCCTTGCTACAGGATGTATCTCCTAAGGAGCCGGGTCACCTGAACCTTCATAACTGATTTGTTCAGGGCAAATCACTTAACCTCTCTGGTCTCCGTGTCTTCATCTGTACAATGAGAGAAGTCGAATGTGTGGTTTTTAGCAAGTGATGTAGTGAATTGCGAACAGCCCACTGGGGTGTTTCCTCTCTCGCTGACGTGTCTGGTGGCAGGTTGATGAGTTACGGTGCTTGGGCTGCTGGCCACATTTTCTGCTTGAATTACAGTTTGGTTTTGTTTCAAAAACGAGATCAGGGTCCATGCTGATTTTCATGAATGGCTAAGTGTGAGCCTGTATCTATTACTACATCCGGGGTTTTCTTGTGTTGCCAAGGTGACACAGGTCAAAATGGTTTCAGGGTACACCACTTCCCCCTGAAATGCAGTCTGAGGTTGTTGGTTTCATAACGTCAGAACATTGACAAAGAGGTTGGTACATTTGAGGTGAGTGCTTTGAATTGTTTCAGGCAGTTGTATTTTTAAATTGTTTTAGCTTTCATTAATTTTAAATAAGTCCTCATTTTTATTTTTAATAATAGCTTTATTGAGATTTAGTTAACATCCCATAAAGTTCATACTTTAAATTTTTTTTGATATTTATTTTTGAGAGACAGCGGACAAGCAGGGAAGGGGCAGAGAGAGAGAGAGAGGGAGGAAGACACAGAATCCAAAGCAAGCTCCAAGCTCTGAGATGTCAGCATAGAGCCCAATGCGGGGCTTGAACTCACGAACCGTGTGAGGTCATGACCCCAGCTGAAGTTGGACGCTTAACTGACTGAGCCACCCAGGCGGCCCATGAAGTTCCTACTTTTAACATGTGCCCTCTGGTGCTTTTTAGTGTATTTACAAAGTGCCTAGATTACCACTCTCTAATTCCAGAACAGTTTCATGACCCCAAAAAGAAACTCCATACCCACTTAGTAGCTACTCCCATTTTTTTTCTCCCTCTAGCCCCCTGCAACCGCTGATCTACCTTCTTTATGGAAACTGCCTGGTTTGGATATTTCATATCCATGGATCGTACACCACGTGGCCTTTTGTGTCCGGCTTCTTACACTTAGCATAATACTTTCAAGGTTCACGCATGTTGTGGCATTTACCAGTACTTTATTCCTTTTTAAGACTGAATAAAGTATTCCCGGGTATGGATTGTCAACGATAAAGTTGGGTGTTAGTTAAAGCAGTGAAAACAGATTTTATTCAGTAACTCCTGACAGAAGTGGTGAGAGCAGAGCTCTGGTCCAGTTTGCACAGAGATGATGGGGCCTTTTAAAGGGAGAGCGAGGTGGGATCTGTGTTGGGGAGGGCTCAGGTGAGCAATTACAGGGTCAGTGTCAATGTGATAAGGGCAGTTGTATCTGCTGGCTGGGCTTCTGTGCCCCCACAGAGACTGCGACACAGGGCCTGTCCTTGCCGATGATTACATTTCAGGGGAACCGCTTTCATGTCCTTGATGGTAGGAGATAGAAATACATCTCCTAGGGAGAGAGGAAGGGTTCCCAATTGTAAGCCCTTTTGGGTCAGTGCTATTAAGAAAGGGAGGTCAGGGACCTATTGTCAGGCGTTGCCTGGAACAAACAGCCCTGAGCTTTTCCAGACAGGAACTCAGAAGGAGGCCGGAATGTCCCAGGGACGCAGCTTTAGCTGGTAGAAACCTCCTTAAAGTGCAGGAATTCAAATGGAGTATTCATACCGAGGGTTTTTGCGGTGTTCAGGCTTTACTATATTTTGTTTGTCTGCTTGTCAGTCAATGGACATTTGGGTGGTTTCCACTTTTTAGCTATTATAAATAATGCTGGTATAAACATTTGTGTAGATGGTTTGGTGTGCGTATGTGTTTTCAGTTTTCTTAAGCATATACTTAGTAGAATTGTCGAGTCATATGGTAGCTCCATGTTTAATTTTTTGAGGAACTTACAAACTGTTTTCCAAAGAGGCTGTGCTATTTTACAATTTCACCAGGAATGAATGAACATTTTAATTTCTCAGCATCCTCCTCAATCCTTGTTATTGACTGTCTTTTGATAATAACCATACTAATGGGTATGAAGTGATACCTCACTGTGGTTTTGACTTGCATTTCCTTAATGGCTAATGTTGAACATCTTTCCATGTGCTTATGGCTGCTTGAATATCTTTTTTTTTTTTTTTTTGAGAAATGTCTATTCAGATCCCTTTTCCATTTAAAAAACTGTGTTTTTTAAAAAGTTTTTTTAATTATTAAAAAACCTCTAAATTTTATTTTCTTGAGAAAGAGAGAGTGTGTGCAGGGGAGAGAGGCAGAGGGGGAGAGAGACAGAATACTAAGCAGGCTCCATGTTCAGTGCAGAGCTGGACGTGGGACTTGATCCCATGACTGTGGGATCATGACCTGGACCCAGATCAGGAGTTGAATGCTCAGTTGACTGAGCCATTCAGGTGCCTCGCTTTATTTGTTTACTGTTGAGTTGCAGGACTACCTTATATATTTTGGATTCTAGTCCCTTAGTAGATGTGTGATTAGCAAATATTTTCTCTCATCCTGTGGGTTGTTTTTTTCACTTTCTGTTAACGATTTTTAATTCACCGAAGCAGAGTGCCTTCTCTGTAGCCCGTCTGCAGGGGCAAGGGGAAGTAAGTGCGAAGTGTATGTGCCCTCCTGAGCCCGCACGTGTTCCTGAGTCTAGGAGTGGGGAGCCAGGGCAAGATTAAGGTATGTAAGACAGGGCAGGCCAGTTATCTAGATCCAATGGTATTTCTTTGAATGTTTCTTTCAGGAGTCTTCTGGAATGGTGAATGTGCTGTAAATGTTTGTATAAACTGCCTGCTGTAGTTGATTTAAATGCTCAAGGGTGGTTGGACGTCTCCCTGGAGACTACCTGTAGCACGTGTCAAAATGTGTTTTCCTTTCTTCTCCCCCTTGCAGTTAAAAATTCAAGATGTCCATTTGCGCTTTGAAGATGGCATCACCAATCCGTCCCATCCTTTTGCGTTTGGCATCTGTATTAAGAATGTGTCCATGCAGAATGCTGTGAACGAGCCTGTGAGTATGAACTGTGCCTGCTAACCAGGGAGAAAGCCCTGGTTATGGGGAACTTGGGGCTCTGCCTTTGTCGTTCCGTGTTATGTAAAGGAGGCTGCATTCTTCCTCACCAAGTTCTTGGGCGGCTGTGCATGCCTCTTGTCTGTGCCAACGGATTAAGTTACCGAGACAGGAAAATGGCTGATTTTCTCTGACCTTTAGTTATTTCGCTCATCCGTTCCACGCTGGTGTGGCCCCTTTGATTTTGTGCCGGAAGAAGCTGAGGTCTCACGCCTCGTAAACTCGTTCTGTGTCACAGACTCGGCCACCCCCTGGGAGTGGGTGTTGATACCTTGCACATCTTGAACTCCACTCTCCACTTCCTTCTGGCCCCTGGTTCACAGGCTTTACCTGCAGGACACCTCTGTGGTGGTCTAGGCTTGTCACCACCCAAATTATCCCATTATGTTCCACTGGCCCATTTTGTTTCCCTGAAACCAGCTTTTCCCCTTTATTCTCTAACCTGTTATGGAATGTTAAAACAAATAAAACTAACCCCTTTTGAGCCCTTTTATATGCCAGGCACCGTTTTTAGTGCTTCACGTGATTAACCTCATTGGATTTCCAGTGCTCTCTGCCACCACTGTCAGCTGCACACAACCGAAGACGCTAAGGCACATAGCGATAGGAGTGGAAGAGCCACGTCCAGAAGCCACGTGGGCCAGCTGCAGAGTGGGGGCTTTGCAAACTGTGGACTGGAGGGCAGAGTTCCCGACTTCCTGTTATTTGTCCGTAAAGAATTAGCGGATCACTGCCGTACCCGTTATCTACATATGTCCACAGCTGCTTTTGTGCTTCAGTGGGCAGGGCTGAGTTACAGCCAAAAGTCTGTGGTCCACGAAGGCTTCTTCATATTTACTCTCCTGCCTTTGCCGAAGTTTGCCATCCCTGCTCCAGAGCGTGTGTTCTTAGCCGCTGTCCTGATCTCTGGAAGCCCGGGCTCCTCCTCTCGCTTCTTATTCCTCAACTTCTGTATCCATCTGCTCATGACATCCTGCCAGTTTTCCTTGCAAAATGTCTCAGATACGTTCCTTCCTCTCATCCTCACGGCTGCTGTCTAACCTCAGGATCCTGTAAACTTTGGTCCAGGCTAATAAAATATCCTGTCCCGTGACCCTCTTCTGTCCTGGGCCCTTGCTTGTTTCTAAACCAGTGCTTCCCAGTCTCTTCCACATCATGGCCCTCACAGAAAAAAGATAATATGTGTACAGGCTGCTGGTGCAGATGCATGTGGCTGCTTGAGGCTGCAGGTGGTTAGCCAGATATTTCTAAAATGTAACTGGAGCCTCTAAACTTGCTCTTTTCTTGATCCTCTCCTGACTCTCTTTCTCTAGCACATCAAAGAGGGAAGCTGTGCTCTGCGGCGTTGCCAGAGTTCTGTTTCTGAAATGCACCTGAGCCCAGTGCACGCCTGCCTCAAAACCTCCATGGCTCTGTGGCTCCTCACGTGTGAAGTCTAAACTCTTTAGTGCGGCATCAGCTTCCTTTCCTAGTGTGCTCGTTTTCTAGGGCTGCCTTAACAAATGGCCAGGAACAAAATAGCTTATAATGACAGAAACTTACTCTCTATAGTCCTGGAGGCCTGAGGTCCAGAATCAGGGTGTTTGCAGGGTCGGTCCCGTCTGGAGGCTCTGTGGGAGAAACTGCCCTGCGTGCTTCTGATGGTTCCCTCGGCGTTCCGTGGCTTATGGACGCGTCACTCCGTCCCTGCCTTCTTCGCGTGGTCTTCCTCCCCCGTGTGTCTGCCTTCTCTTCTCAGGAGGACAACAGTCCTTACGTTAGGGCCCACTCTCATCTGGCGTGGCCTCATTTTAATTTGATTACGTTGGTAAGGACCTTGTTTCCAAATAACGTCCCATTCACAGGTTCCAGGAGGACATGAATTTTGGGGGGCAGGGAAACCTCTTAACCCAGCACACCTGGTATTGTCAGCACTTACCGCCCCACTCCACGTGTGTTCGTGCCTGTGTCCGTGTGCTGCCCGCACATTGTCCCCACCCTCTGAAGATATCAGGCCTTTTGTACGCCGGGCCCTGCCCTCTGACACGTGTCCTCATCCTTGCCTTCTGCACCACCCTGTTCTGGAAACATACCCATCTTTTGATGCTCATTCACCCGGTGACATTTCTGCTTTTCTTTCCTCAGAGTATCTTCTCTGTTCTTCTGCTTCCATCTGCTTGATTAATACCGTGGCCTGATTGTATCCTAGTTAGCTAGGTTCTGAGCACTGTAAGAGCAAAACTCGTGTTTTAATTCAGTTTGTATCCCCGACACCTTGCCCATTGCGTGGCGCATATGCTTCCTCAGAAGTGGTTTGTTGAATAGATGCATGGAGTTTGTGAATGAAGAGAGTCATCTTATTTTCTTCCCTGTTTCACCCCAGGTACAGAAGTTAATGCGGAAGAAGCAACTAGATGTGGCAGAGTTTAGCATCTATTGGGATGTCGATTGCACTTTATTGGGGGATTTGCCTCAGGTGGAGTTACAGGTACGCTTCTGGCAGAAGGCTTTATTGGAACAGAGCACTGGAGTGCGGGGTCCCTGCCACGTTGCTGTTTGTTCCCTTTGGCTCTGGTCCCCATCCCATCCTGCTCTTCCTCCTTCCGCATCCGTGCTCAAGTGGGTTTGCTTGAGGTACTTGGTATGCATGTGATTCTGCACAATAAGCAGTATGTTTTGGGTATGTTTCACATTTATATTGCACTGTAGATTTCTTTTTTCCACTTAATGCTGTGTTTTTAAGATCGATCAAGATTGCTGTTTCTATTTCTAGTTCATTGCTTCTGACCACTGCACAGTATTCCACGGTATGCATCTTACATGTTATAGGTATTTCTTAAAACCATCACAAACTTGACCTCCAGATTTTTATTTTATTNAGCGAAAGTCGGACGCTTAACCGACTAAGCCACCCAGGCGCCCCTGTTATTATTATTTTTTAAAGTTTGAGAGAGAATAAAAGAGAGTGAGTGGGCTGGGGAGGGGCAAAGAGAGAATCCCAAGCAGGCTATGTGCTGCCAGAGCAGAGCCTAATGTGGGCCTTGATCCCATGAACCTTGACATGATCTGGGCTGACAGTTATACATTCAACCCAGGCACCCCTTGACAGTCAAGTTTTAAGTGAACAAAGCACCAGATCTGATTTTTAAAAAAAAAGTTTTTTTAAATGTTTATTTTTGAGAGAGAGAGACAGAGTGTGAGCAGAAGAGGGACAGAGAGAGAGAGGGAGACACAGAATCCGAGGTAGACTTCAGGCTCTGAGCTGTCAGCACAGAGCCCGATGTAGGGCTCGACCCCATGAGCCGCGAGATCATGACCTGAGCTGAAGTCAGAGGCTTACCTGACTAAGCCACCCAGGCAGCCCAGCACCAGATCTGATTCTTAAAAAAGAGCTTTCTTATTATATAAATCTTGAAACTTGACCTTTGGTAATAAGAAATATGGGGCGCCTGGGTGGCTCAGTCGGTTAAGTGTCCGACTTTGGCTCAGGTCATGATCTCGCGGCTCATGGGGTCGAGCCCTACATCGGGCTCTGTGCTGACAGCTCAGAGCCTGGAGCCTGTTTCAGATTCTGTGTCTCCTTCTCTCTCTGCCCCTCCCCCACTCGTGCTCTGTCTCTCTCTGTCTCAAAAATAAATAAAACCAAGAAAAAAAGAAATACTTAGAAGGTCATTAAAATCATGGGACATAAAGTATTGCTGTTTGTGAAGGACAGAAAAAATTCTGAGTTTAATCTTTGGTAAAGGAATTGTAGGTGGTTTAAGTGGAACGGAGAAAAAGGACTGATGATTTCCTCTCACCCAGGATTTTCTTTGGGTTGCATGCTGTTGTACAGAATGGCTT
This sequence comes from Crocuta crocuta, assembly GCF_008692635.1. Classification (NCBI taxonomy): domain Eukaryota; kingdom Metazoa; phylum Chordata; class Mammalia; order Carnivora; family Hyaenidae; genus Crocuta; species Crocuta crocuta. The sequence goes on along the minus strand of NW_027530007.1, from coordinate 352,721 downwards.
GGTTTTGCCAATTCAATTAAATAAGTACTGTGTATCTGTACAGTAGAACCATTTGCAGCTATAAAAAATAAGAGCAAAGATCTTTACGACGACTATGGAATAGTCTCGAAGAGTTCACGTTAAGTTTACAAAACTGAGGTAAAACAGCTTACATACCATTTGTATGAGAATGGTTAAAAAACCAGAAAATCATTGAGTTCTCTGAACATACACAGAATGCCTCTGGGAGACACATACAATAACACTGGTGTTATTGGTAGCCTCTGGGGAGAGCGATTGGGTAGCTGGTGGATGGATTCGGAAGGAGATATGTCACTGTTTTTGGCCTTTCAGTTTTGAACCATGTGAATGTTTTCCCTATTCAGAAATACAGATAAATTTTTAAAAAAATGCTAGAGAGCTTTATGGGGCCCCTGGGAGGTCAGTCGGTTAAGTATCAGACTCTTGATTTTGGCCCAGGTCATGATCTCAAGGTTTGTGAGTTTGAGCCTTGTGTTCTGTGAGCATGGAGCCTGCTTGGGATTCTCTGTCCTCCTCTCTCTCTGCCCCTCCCCTGCGCGCTCTCTCTCTCTTTCTCTCTCTCTCTCTCAAAATAAATAAATAAACTTTAAGAAAAATGCTAGAAGGCTTTAGAGTCCCTGTTTTGTCCTGATTTTGGATTCTGAGGTAATATCCCCTAGATTAGATAACATACCAGCATGTAACTTGATCCTGACAACATTTGCTGTAATGACAGATGTTCTTGTCACATCCAGGAGGCCATGGACAGGAGCATGGAGAGTCGCGATCATCACTACATCCTGGAACCTGTGTGCACCTCTGCTCTTTTGAAGAGAAACTGCTCCAAAGAACCTCTGAGGTCACGACACACCCCCCGTATCGAATGTGACATTCATCTGGAGACCATCCCCTTGAAACTGTCTCAGGTACTCGCTTTCTTCACAGTGGGTTTTGTTTTCCCTGTTTGGACCGGTAACTGGGGGCGAAGGAAGTGCTTTGATAGAAGGGTCTCGGTACTTCATAGACCTTGGTGGGACAGGAAGTGCACACGAGTCCATAGCCATCTTCTGGGGTGCCAGCCACCGCCGTGGGTTACAGGTTGGATTGAGCTGCTCTCAGGTTAGTTTTGATTTTGCTTTGAAGCTCTGAGCCAAGAGTCCAAGTGACAGTAAATCTAAATACTTCGCTGTTCACGGTCAGAGACAAGTGCCACTTGATGTGGGTATGTCGTCTCCAGTGTGCACTGGATTGCAGTTCAGCTGCTTGACCAATATGCATTGTTCTTGGTAGAGAGATGTCCTAACTGAGTAAACGAAGCACTTGTGTTTTAACCTACTTCTGTCTTAACCTCCCACGAAAAGCTGCAATACCGGCAAATCATGGAATTCCTCAAGGAGCTGGAACGGAAGGAGAGGCAGGTGAAGTTCCGAAAATGGAAACCCAAAGTGGCTGTATCGGAGAAGTAAGGGCTTGTAAATTACATGTTGTATGTGACATGCATTTTATAACGTTTCTTTGTTCCCGTACATAGATCAGAAGTATGTTTCAGTGTTTCTTAAACATGACTGGAGCTAAAAATACAGTCGAGTTTTCTGGCCATTACAGTGCCATTTCTGTTGTTGATCTGTGCTGGTGTTCTTATCATACTTGTACTTGGTGTTGTGGGTTTACTCTCAGATGGAGCACAGTGGAGTTAAGATCCTCTCCGTCTCGCTTAGCAAGTAGGCTGGTGTTGCTCGGGTGGGGTCTGACTGTGTGGGGAACACATAGTAGTGATCTTTGAACCTTCCTCCCTCTGTTCTCCCGTGTTGTTAGGGGAGCATTACGAAGTGCACTTTCTAACTTCTGTAGCAGAAAGGAGTCTTTTCCTGTTGCAGTGATAAATCTGACCAGTCCAATATAGTAAAACTTTTAAAATATCCCATGTATTTCCATGTCTTCCCTGAAGCGTCCCGTATAAAGTCTTTAGTATCCAAATCCTTGCTTAAGATGGTCTTTACCTTGAAGTCACCGGTTGGTTATCTGTCAGTGGATGGGACTTACATTGTGGGTAATTCAGACCAATCCACCATATATTATAATTGATCTGTGGATTCAGAACCTATTCTTTGATGATCTTTGTCAGCAGGTGTACTTTCCCCACATGCTGGCTTTGGCCTAATGTTAAAATGAGCTGGAGGCATAAAGTGCCGGCTGAAAAGAGAACAGAGGTCTCAGAAGAGGAAGGAATAGGATGATGTGGATTGCCCTGGGTTGATGACATTTTAGTTGCTTTTATTGTCAGAAGGGATTAACATTGTTATGAAACATCTCAGCTGCCGAGAATGGTGGTATTTCGCTTTGAATGCTAACCTGAATGAGATCAGAGAGGAGAGGAAGCGCTGTACCTGGGACTTCTTGTTACACCGCGCCCGTGACGCTGTGTCTTACACCGACAAATACTTCAGCAAGCTGAAAGGAGGCTTGCTACCTGCGGACGACAAGGTGAGGGGGCTGTTGTCCTGCGTGTCATGTCTTCATTCTGAGGATAAAAATTTTTCTCAAAGGCTGACGAGAATGGAATCTGTGAAGAAATAGTCCCTGGTAAACGACCATAATTTTATATTTTATTTATTTCTCAAAGGGGGAGAGAGAGACAGCGTGAGCAGGGGAGGGTCAGAGAGAGGGGGGAGATACAGAGTCTGAAACAGGCTCCAGGCTCTGAGCTGTCACCACAGAGCCCAACGCGGGGCTCGAACCCACAAACCGCGAGATCATGACCTGAGCTGAGCCACCCAGGCGCCCCACGACCATAATTTTAGAGGGTAGCGTTGGTTTTACCAGACAAGAACTTCCTGGACAGCCTCAGCCTCGCCTTGGCCAGAAGCATCCTCCACCTTCTGCTGCTGGAGAGAGCCAGACCACGGTGGGGGGATGGATAAAGGTGGCCGTGGTCCTGCCACACTCTGGTGTCTCTCCCCTCTTCCCCTGGCTGCCTGTGTAGGGCCCAGAGAGATTTTCATCTCATCACCTGTGTCTCTTCAAAGCCTGGCCCTCGTCAGTATTCTTTCCTTCCAGAGTCTCTGATTAGTTCCTGTAGACTTTGGCCTACAATTTCCCTGATCCCAGGTGACTTGATTATTGACCTTGGGGTTTTAGCGGTAGAGGCTAGGTGGAGGCGGTGAAGTAGAAGATGAAGGCAAGGTCACTGTAGGGCTGGACACCCTTAGAACCTCTGTTCTTGGAGTCCTGGCGTGGGACTCCACTCCTGCTTTAGTCTGTCTACCTCTGTCTCCCTGGGGAAGGGAGCAGGGATTGTTCTGTTCTGCGATTTGTCTCGGTTTTATGAGCAGGAGTTTTTGCGATAGCAGTTTAGATGGTGTCCGGTATTTGGGCGCAGGTGCTATGTCTTAACTGTTTCTTTGGGAACCACTTCCAAGTTTCCCTTCAGCACCCATCTCAGTCAGCTCGGACTGTTATCACTGAGGGGCAGCCATGTGTCTCACAGTTCTAGAGGCTGAGAAGTCCAAGATCAAGGTGCCAGTACGGTTGGGTTCTGGCAAGGGTCTTTGAGACTTGCAGACAGCTGCCTTCTCACCATGTGCTCATGTAGCCTTCCCTTGGTGGAGAGAGATCTGTCTTCCTCTTCTTTTAAGGGCACGAAGCCGAATTACCTCACCTTCAAATCCCATCACACTGGGGGGTTATGTCTTCAACATTTGAATTTTGGGGGTCGCAAACATTCAGTGCATAACAGCAACCCAGTGTATGGTCAGCGGCAGTGCTGAGTCGCTAGGTATCTCGGGGTCTCCTGCCGGCTCCCCAGGGCATGACCCACTCTGTTAATGCCTTTTGCACTGGTGTCCGGCATGGATACTGACATAAGAGCCTTATGGAAAGGGTGGAATAAACCAGACATTTTGTTTGGGATGGTTTTCTTCAAGGCATAGGCAAAGACCCAGCGGGAGAGAGAAGTATAAACTCATGGTGAGGTGAACACATAATCTCTTTCTTCTTTTTTTTTTAAATGTTTATTTATTTATTTTGAGGGAGAGAGAGAGAGAGAAGGGGAGAAAGAGCCCGATGTCAGTGCAGAGCCCGATGTAGGGCTCGAACTCAGTAACCCTGAAATCATGACCTGAGCCAAAATCAAGAGTTAGACGCTCAACTGACTGACCCACGCAGGTGCCCCCAGTTACTCATTTTCAGCCAAGCACTGTCCTCTGCTCCTTCTGTAGTTGCTGTTAGTCCCCAGAGACCAAGTAAAATCAGTTGAGTTGTGTGGAGAAGCTAGAACTAGTTATCTTCATTGCTCCTTGGCCTTTAGTGGGAATGTTGGGGCCCAGACAGATTCCCTCAGGTACGTGTGGTTGGTGAAGGTACCCCATCTCTCTGGGGCTATCAGACCTGTTTTGTTTTTTGTTTTAACCCGAACCAGGAGGAAATGTGTCGGATTGAAGAGGAGCAGAGCTTTGAGGAGTTGAAGATTTTGCGCGAACTGGTTCATGAGCGATTTCATAAGCAAGAAGAGCTGGCAGAGGTAAGAAATCCTCCGTGGGACAATGTGCTCATACCCGACGCGCTCAGAGTGCTTCCGTTTCCACGTGCTGTGCTTCTCTGAGGGCGAAGAGTAGTCAGGGACACACGACCACTTGTTTCTGTCTTTGGGGACTCACATCTGCTCATTTCTGGTTGACACAGAGCCTACGAGAGCCTCAATTTGATTCTCCAGGCGACTCTCCCGGGGACCCAGAGCCCAGCGGAGGCAGCTGGATGCTGCAGTACCTTCAGTCCTGGTTTCCTGGCTGGGGAGGCTGGTACGGGCAGCAGAGCCCTGAGGGCAGAGTGGTCGAGGGTCTTTCAGCAGAGCCGCATGAACAGTGGACCCCCGAGGACATCCTAGGTAAGGGGGAGCGGGCCCGCCCCGCCCTGGCCGGTTGTGAAGGGAGACACTTGGTTCACCAGAATTTGTCTGTTACTTGTGCAGACGCAGGCCTATGGTATTTTTCAAATTAAAAAAGTAGACATTTGGGGCCCCTGGGTGGCTCAGTTGGTTAAGCATCTGACTTTGAGGTCACTGTCTCGAGGTCCGTGTGTTGGAACCCCGGGTCGGGCTCTGTGCTGACAGCTCAGAGCCTGGAGCCTGGTTACGATTCTGTGTCTCCCTCTGCCCTCCCTCCCTCTCTCTCAAGAAATAAACATTAAACAAAAAAAGTAAATATTTGTAAGATGGTTTGTGTCGTGTTCCCAGATTCACATGGAGGAAGTTTTGAGAAATACATCATTTGCAACTTCATTACTCAATTTGAATAATTAGCACAGTTTCAGATAGATCTGAGCGGCCATGATTGTAAGAGAACTGATCAAGTTCAAAAGGTTTAAGCTCTGAGTATCTGTCCGAAGCCGCTCTTTAGACCCAGGATGTCTGTTTTGGTAGTCGTAGATGGTTATTTAGGTTCAAATGAACTAAAATTAAAAGAAAAGAATTCTTTTCTGTTGCAAGCCACGTTAGTCACAGTGCTCCAAGGCACTTGTGGTTGGTGGCCCCTGTGCTGGACGGTGCAAGATGTAGGACATATCACTGTGTTGGGCAGTGCTGCTAATGTTGTACTTTGTCATGAGTCTTACCATCCTTCCTCGTTTGGGAATAAGGTGATAAGATCTCTTATAAAATAGTTAGGGTCGTTTTACATTAGGAATGAATGAAACAGTCATACTTTGGAGTTCTTCCCTAAAAAGGGGGAAGATAGTTAAATAATGTCATTGTAATTTGGTAGCGCGCCTGGTGGTGCCTTTTTAATTTTCCTGTTTTTCCCTAAAGTCTTTTCTTCCTCGCGCTCAGGCACTGAGGAGTTTTTTGATCCCACGGCTGACGCCTCCTGTGTGAACACGTATACGAAACGGGACCATGTCTTTGCCAGACTGAACTTGCAGCTACAGCGGGGCACCGTGACCTTGCTGCACCAGGAGCCGGGCGCCCTGCAGGAGAGTGCCTTCATGCAGCTCGAGTTTTCAGGTGCTGCCCCTGGAGAGCCGCCTGATGCTCTTTCTCTGCCCTGGCATCAGGGTCCACGGGAGTCCCATTATTCATGGTAGTTATGTTCTAGAAAGTTGCCATGAGCACTGAATGGTTGACTGCTGAGTCATTGCTGCTAGGGAGCGTACAGGCAGGGCAAGGCGCCTGCCAGCCTCTGGTCAGAACAGTCCCCATGGGTCGGTACAGAACCTTGTTTCGTGTGCATCTGTGTTTAAACCAGCTTATTTAATATGTATTGTTGAGTCATTAATATTGACCTCACGGCCAGCGGCTCCGTCACTTGGGCCTGAGTGAAGCCCATCTACCGTAAGGCACGGTGAAATTTTAAATGGTGAAATTACCAACAGAAAGCACAGAAATGCAAAAAACTTGGCACTGAAATTACCACGAGAGGAGCTTTCTTGTGTGGCCTGAACCAAGCCGAGCCAGGAAGGCAGAGCGGTGCTGCCTGGCTGGGCCTGGGCTGGGAGCAGTCACGTCAGTGGACTTGGGCTTCGTTCTGCTCCACACATGTCCTCAGAGCACAGCCAGGGTAATCTCAGGTTATGAATAAATTTCAGTGACTAGGTGAGTTCACAGAACTGGAACCTGCGAATAATGAGGATTGACCACGTCTGACGTGAATGTGATTTTGAATTAAAGGTGTATAAATGTGCAGATGATGGTTTTTCACATCTCACACATATTCTTGTTTTGGTCCATAAGATAGCCACTTAGTGAAGTGAAGGTAACTGATCCCCCCCCCCCCAAAAAAAAAAGGCAGTTTCTTTGACTTTATAATCTCAAGAGCCGAGATTTCATAAACATAGTGTGAACCAGCAGATTGCTTGAAGTTCATTGTAACAGTCTCTGTTTAGACTTCATTCTGTTAGGAAACTTCTAATATTCTTTATATGTTCGTATACAGAGATTTATATGCACCTGTTGATGTATAGATAGGCTTTTTTTTCTGTTTTCAGGGAAAAAGACTTAATGATATGTAATTGTTCTCTGCAAAATATTGTATCTCATACTTGTAAAGTGCTTCCGGTGATCATGGAGTAGTATCAACTGTGACATTTATTTTTTGTAGATGTGAAACTACTAGCAGAATCTCTCCCTCGAAGGAACTCCTCCTTGCTGTCAGTCCGGCTGGGTGGACTGTTTCTTCGAGACCTGGCCACAGAAGGAACCGTGTTTCCCCTTCTGGTGTTCCCTAATTCAGTAGGTACCGCGGTGGGATGGCGGCCTCATCCAGGCGGTGGTGGACCGTGGGCTGTGTCTGGCCAGCAATAAGTAATGTTAACTCGCTTCCTTTGGTCATCTTGAGAATGGTGGGCTGATGGAAAACAAACGAATTGAGTAAGCTGTTTGGATTTGTCAGAGAACAAATATTGGAGGGATTTATGCCAGCGCCTTCCTCCTCTCTGTTGTAACAGCCATAGAATAGTTTGCTCTGTTTTGGAAGCAATTGCCATAAGCCCCACTATTTTCTGCATCACAAAGTCAACGTTTACATCTCCTCCGTCTGGAATTCATTTTCATGCCTCTGACCGTTGGTCACTGATGGGAAGTCTCCTCTTTTCCAGAGTTCCAAGAGAACCACTTCAAGTTTTCTCTACATGTGTGATTTTGTATATTCAGTATACTCTTTTGATTAGTTCTTTGATCTTGCTAAGTTGGCAAAGATACATCACAGTAATTGATTTTTTAGCCACTTGCTCTGTCTGTGATTTTTTTCAAGGGGTGATTATAGAGAGGCAGGAGTGCAGAGTGAAAGTCTAAGAAAGCTGTGTACCTATTTCCTACTCATTGAGCATCATTCATTCAACGCGCTGACTGCAGAGTAGCAGGCTGGCCATTTCAGGCTGGTAAAAGGCACAGACCTGGGAGATCAGGTTGCACGTCCTCAGTACCCTGATGTCAGATGAGTTTGGATTTGGCTGTGCTCAGCGAGAGTGATGTCAGAGGGCAGAACTCCAGCAAGTGTGTGCATGGCGAGTCGTCCCCGCTCACCTGACATTTATGCATTTTGTGTATGTTTTAATAGCAAAAAGAAGTTGGCAGAGTCTCACAGTCTTTTGGTCTCCAGACAACATCTGCAGACAGAAGTGATCAGAACCCTGGTAATTTGTCATCTGTTCTTAAAACTAATCTTTAAAACCACGGTGATTATGGACCGGTAGTCTTGGTCAGTCGTAAGAGGGAGCGTGTCCTGTTTTCTCCCAGTGGTTTGTTGTGTGGACCTGTGTTCGTCTTGGAGACCACGTTCTCTGTTAACCCGTGTGTGACCAGAGTAAGCTCGCGGGGCTTCCGGGGCCTGGGGTTCCATAATGGGAGTGATTGCAGAAGCCCAGTCTTGAGGATTCTTGTTGAAAGTTAGAGTCCATCCGTATTAGGGTCTCTGTTTTGTAAAATTTTCATGAGAGCCAGTTGGAAAATCATTTAGAAAATGTCTTTTTCCCAGAATTCCTTACAGGTTATTGAGAACAAGGTGATTGTTTTTGCTGTGTTCCATTTTCTTTCTCTGGTTTTTCCCTTTAGTTGCGGACCCAGATGACCCAGTGTTTGAGATGCTGTATGAGAGAAATCCAGTGCACAGCCATTTTGAGAGGCGGCTCAATGTCAGCACGAGGCCCTTGAACATCATATACAATCCCCAGGCTATTAAAAAAGTAGCAGACTTTTTCTACAAGGGAAAGGTTCATACCTCAGGTTAACTCTTTTGTTTGTTTGATCTTCTGTTACTTTCTAAAGACACCTTTCTTGTCATTTTTAGTGCTGCAGATAAGGGTTATTATACATTGAAGTGACCTGGTAGTGGTGGAAAAGGCTTGGAGAGCAAATGGATGGGATTGTCCTTAGTTATGGAAGCAAAAGTAGATGTCCTTGGAAAGTCACTTTTCAAAAGGAATCAGTATCCTTAAATATTTTTTTTTCTTTGCTTCCATTTAGCATATTTTTAAAAATGCTTTCCATTCCATTAGGACACTGGTTTCCTTGGCTACCCAGGACATTTTAGGCCAGCGAATTGAGGAGGAATGCTCAAGAACTTCCTTCTAGATGGCAGGATCAGCAGTCTGTGTCACCTGCTCGGTGCAGCATTAAATACTGAGCAATTTGTCTGCGCACCGTTCTTTATCATCACTGCTTTATTCATGCCTCCATTTGTTTCCAATAGAGATTTGAGGTCGTAGGAACAGAGAAAGCACTTTTGTTGACAGGGAAGTGGATAAAACCATAGTCTTTTCTTAAGTGTATCCCCTCTGCCTCCTTACAACAATGGAGCTGTTTTAGTTTTGGGTCCAGTTTTTGAGTCTTCATGTAAACAACAGCCATTAATGTCTCGGCCTTATTACTCTGGCACTGAAAGAATTTAGAAGACATTTCCTCCTGAGTTAAATTTTCTCTTTTAATGTAATGTTATGCTCTTAAGATTTAGAATAGTCTGGAATCGTTCAGAAAATGGTTTAAGGAATTCTAGTAACCAAGGTGTCCTTTCCTTATGTACTGCCTTTCCCCCTGGGGCCATGTCCCCGTGTTTGCCCCATTTCTGTTGCCCTATGTGGGGCCGGGGCAGGTGGGAGTAAGGAGCGGCCATCATGCAGATGGGTTGTTAGCCTTGCTGGAAATCCTTGGTGAGAACAGACATTGCAGCTGTCTTTTCCCACCCAGCCGTTTGAAAATTCTCACTCTGCTGTGTATCTCTAATCTTGCAGGGTTTGGTTATCAGTCTGAACTTGAGCTGAGAGTGGCAGAAACTGCCCGAAGACAGTATAACAGACTGAAGATGCAGACCAAGGCGGAAATCCGACAAACCCTCGATCGTCTGCTAGTGGGTGATTTCATCGTAAGTGGGGCAGGAGAAGGGGAAGGCACCCTTTCCGTCAAGTTCTTTTTCAGTCGAGTTTCGACCACAATGATTAAGTTAACTGAAAAGATGAAATCCTTTTTGGCTAGTAAAAAATAAAATCTCCTGGCTTTTACAGTCAGGGTTTCATGAATGAAAACAAGTGCCTGGGACCAGATCATGTTTCTTCCTTGTATCTGTCTTGGACCACTCTTAAGACTTGTTGGTGTTCCATTTTCTAGACCTGATATGTATCAGTGTTTCACAGAAGAGCAGCCCCCTTCACATACTGTTTTTTTAAGTTTATTTATTTTTGAAAGAGAGAGCGAGCGCAGCGGGGGAGGGTCAGAGAGAGGGAGAGACAGAATCCCAAGCAGGCTCCACGCTGTCAGCAGCAGAGGCTGACGTGGGGCTCAAACCCACAAACCTCAAGAGCTGAGATCAAGAGTTAGACACGTAACCGACTGAGCCTCCCCGGTGTCCCACCCCTTCACTTACTAGTATCAGTAGGAAACAACTGCACTGATGGCCCGGTTTTCATTCCAGGCTGTGATAGTCACTTTGTGATGCTAAGGAGACCAGGAGAACTGAGAGACACCTTAACGAAACACCTTAACTATCCGGCAGAACTCAGTTCCTGGCCGGGTGGCAGGGAGGCACACTGCTCCGATGCCGCAAGAGATGGGGCTGGTAGAGCCTGGCTCCCTCAGGCATGCTGGGCCTCTGTCCGCGGAAGGGACAGCAGAAGGGTCCCACGTCAGCCANGTGTGTGTGTGTGTGTGTGTGTGTGTGTGTGTGTGTGTGTGTGTCTTTCAGCATAAATGCAGTAATTAGCATCCATTAGTTCTCTTAGTCAAGGAGGGTTCTTTTTAAAAACATGTAAATTAGCTTTTACTACATACAAAATATTTGAGGCTGATTTCGGTTGCAGGGAAGAACAGTGAATAAACTCATGACTTGCTTTGTTTTTAATATTTATTTATTTGTTTTAAAGTTGATTCATTCATTGTGAGAGTGAGCAGGGGAGGGGCAGAATAAGAGGGAGAGAGAGAGAGAATCCCAAACAGGCTCCACCCTGTCAGCACAGAGCCCGATATGGGCTTGAACCCATGAACCATGAGATCATGACCTGAGCTAAAGCACTTAACCAACTGAGCCACCCTTTTTTCTCCCACAAACATTAAATGTTTGCTTGTGATAATGTCTCACCTTAAGCATTTGGATCTCCTTTTGTCTTGTTTGTTTTTTAAGTTTGAGAGAGAGTGAGCACATGAGGGACAGGCAGAGGGAGAGAGGAAGAGAGAGAATCCCAAATGGGTTCCGTGCTATCAGTGCACTTCAGCAGGGTTTGAACTCACCAACTGTGAGATCATGACCTGAGCTGAAGTCAAGAGTCATTTAACTGACTGAGCCACCCAGGAGCCCCTGGATCTACTTTTGTTTTAAACTTTTTGCTCTAATACCATGGACCTTTAAGTTGCTCCGTAACCCTGGGTGTGGCTTTCAGAAAGTCTTGAGCCCCAGCTGATAAATTCTGTTCAGTTTTCGTAATTGCAATTATAAGTTATTTATTTTAGTTTATTTTACTTCTGCAGGAGGAGAGTAAAAGGTGGACTGTGCGACTAGATATTTCGGCCCCTCAGGTGATATTTCCTGACGATTTCAAATTCAAGAATCCCGTGTTAGTTGTTGTGGATCTAGGGAGAATGCTGTTGACAAATTCCCAAGGTATGTGTGAACGTGAAGTGATGAAAACAAAGCCTTGTCTGGATTGATCTGTTGGTGCTTAACCAAGTAAAGGTTTAAAAAGGCCTCTTATGACATTTTAGTTTTTCTTTAATGTTTTTTATTTCTGAGAGAGAGAGAGAGGGAGGGTCAGAGAGAGAGGGAGACACAGAATCCGAAGCAGGCTCCAGGCTCTGAGCTAGCTGTCAGCACAGAGCCCGACGTGGGGCTCGAACCCACAAACTGTGAGATCATGACCTGAGCCGAAGTCAGATGCTTAACCGACTGAGCCACCCAGGCGCCCCTTCTTATGACATTTTAACTCCAGAGTTCACTTGGAGTACTTTTTTTGATAATGGCTGTGTTGGGATACATTTTAAGATGGACAGTGCAGTTGTTATTGGGATATTGACAGAGTCGTGCACTTGACTACTTTATCTAATCCTGGAACGTTTTCATCCTCCTGTGAAGAAATTACAGACCCATCCATCAGGTGTCACTCTGTATTACCCCCGTCCCAGGCCCTGCCAGCCATTAACCTTTCTATCTGTGGATTCGACTCCTCTGAATATTTCATATGAATGCACTCATGCAGTATGTGGCCTTTTATGTCTAACTTTTTCCACTGAGCCTACTGTCACCAAGATTTATCTATGTTAAAGATTCTACCTCATTCCTATTTGTGGCTGAATAATATTCCTTTGTGTGAATATACCACATTTCATTTATGCACTCATCAGTTGGTGGACATTTGGGTTGTTTCTGCTGTGGACATTCATATATAGGCTTTTGTATATGAATGATATGTATATGAATGATACGTATGATTCATATTTGTGTATGTATTGAAAGTACACATATTTTCAATCTCTTGGGTGTACTTCAGAGTGGAATTGCTGGGTCACATGGTAACCTTTATGTTTAACATTTTGAGGAACTGCCTCACTGTTTTCCAAAAGGGTGGCCCCATTTTACTATCTTACCAGCAGGGTCTGAGGGTTTTGATTTGTCTACATCCTTGCCGACACTCATTACTTGTCTTTTGGATTATAGCCCATTTTTTATGAGTGTGAAGTAGTATCCCATTGTGGTTTTTATTTGTATTTCTTATGTCACGTTTTGTATTTTATTTTATTTTTTAACGTTTACTTATTTTGAGTGAGAGCGAGAGTGAGTGCATGAGCAGGGTAGGGCAGAGAGAGAGAGGAAGAGAGAGAATCCCAAGCAGGCTCTGTGTAGTCAGCGGAAAGCCCAACTCAGGGCTCAGTCTTCGGAACCGTGAGATCATGACCTGAGCTGAAATCAAGAGTCAGATGCTTAACTGACTGAGCCATCCAGGTGCCCTTCACATTTTGTATTTTAAGAAACACCATTTCTCAGTACTTTATTTCCAGAGTGGAGATTTAATCTATTTAGGGATGTCAGGGACATATATAAAAAGAGACTCCTGGGAGGTTATTTCATTACTGTTATTAGATCCAAAACAGTATTTATTGTTTACCTTGAGATGCGAGGGAAGAAAGAGGATTCATGGGGTAAAAGGTCGAGGAAGCTTATCTCAGCCTTCTCTTCACTGAGGTAAGACCCAAAAGAGAAGAAGTAGAGGATTTGCACAGGAGTGGGAAACTTTGGTGCTATGGGGAATGTTTAAGGGGAATTAGATCTGAAGAAAAGGATCTCACAACCATGGAAAGCACCTATTTCAACTTGTGCAGCATAAACATGTTGCTGGGATGTGGGTGAGAGAACCCAGTGGTGTGATTTTGTAGTTGACTCTGCACTGAGCCGTACAAGACTGGGTTGTAGAAGTCTGCAGAAGAGAGGGGTGGAGGGTGAGCTCTGGGGCTGGAACATGTTGCTGAGCAGTTACTGCTTGCCAGCACTGATCTGGGCACTCGGGGTATTGGTGACTAAGACAGATGAGACCTGTGTCCTTTGGGAACATTCTAGTGTAGGGGACAAGATGAACACTCTAGACAAATGTAGGAGAAGGTAAGCAGACAGATGATTGTGGAGAGTGACGTGAGAAAGGCTTGTGAGTAGGACGCCTGGGTGGCTCAGTCAGTTAAGTGTCTGACTTCGGCTCAGGTCATGATCTCTTAGTTTGTGAGTTCGAGCCCCGTGTTGGGTTCTGTGCTGACAGTTCAGAGCCTGGAGTCTGTTTCAGATTCTGTGTCTGCCCCTCTTTCTGCCCCTCCCATGCTCATGCTCTGTCTCTCTCTGTCTCTTGATGAGAAAAACATGAAAAAAAAAAAAGGCTTCGATGAGAAATAAAAACATTAAAAAAAAAAAAAGGAAGGAAGGCTGGTGAGCGTGGCTCGCGGTGGTGCAGCTCGGGTGGCAGGGAAGCTGGCTACTGGTCCCTGCCCCCTGTCGTGTGTTCTGTGTCAGTGGGGCTCCGTCTTGGAATTCTCTGTTGTGTCTTGATTTCAAAATGAATAAATAAGTTACACTGAATCACTGGTAAAATTAGAATGTTATGCTTGGAGCTTTCATCCATTTATTTTGTAGAGTTGGGGGTTGGTTGATTCTCTCTTTTAATTATTACATGAAAGAGTAAGGAAGGAGTAGACATAGACCCCTAATCTTCTCTTTTTTATCGCAGATGACTCCAAGAGGAAAAGTGGGGATGGGCCAGCCTCTGAAGAGAACCAGTTTAGTGATGATGAATATAAGACGCCTCTGGCCACACCCCCCAACACCCCACCTCCTGAGACAAACAGCAGTAATGGAGGGAAAACACCTCCATTTCCTGGAGTTGAATTCAGTGAAGAACAGCTTCAAGCCCATTTAATGAGCACGAAGATGTATGAGAGGTACTCCCTCTCATTTATGGACCTCCAGATCATGGTCGGACGAGTGAAGGACAATTGGAAGCATGTCCAGGATATTGATGTGGGACCAACCCACGTGGTTGAGAAATTCAATGTTCACCTACAGTTAGAACGGCGGTTGATTTACACTTCAGACCCCAAGTACCCTGGAGCCGTGCTCTCGGGCAACCTGCCAGACTTAAAAATCCACATCAACGAAGATAAAATATCTGCTCTAAAGAATTGCTTTGCTCTCCTGACCACCCCAGAAACGAAGACTTCTGACACTCAGTTTAAAGAGAAGATTTTTCCCCAAGCTGGGCAGCGGGGAAGTTTGCAAGACTCAGTAATGAATTTAACCCAGAGCTTTGTGATGTTGGAGCAGCATACCCGGGAGGTTTTGGTGGAGTCACAGCTGCTCCTGGCTGAATTTAAAGTGAACTGTATGCAGCTTGGTGTTGAGAGCAACGGCCGCTACATTTCCGTGCTCAAGGTGTTTGGGACCAATGCTCACTTTGTGAAGAGGCCTTATGATGCCGAGGTGTCCCTGACGGTTCATGGTTTGCTCCTGGTGGACACAATGCAGACATACGGTGCCGATTTTGACCTTCTGATGGCTTCACATAAGAACCTGAGCTTTGATATCCCAACGGGAAGCCTCCGGGATAGCAGGGCCCAGTCCCCTGTCTCTGGATCCAATGCGGCTCACCTCACTAATGCTGCCACGCTAAATGACCCGTCAGCTACTTGTGTTGCCCTTGACAAAATTCTCACCAAAGAACAGGAGTCCCTCATTAAACTGGAATATCAATTTGTGAGTTCAGAGTGTCCTTCGATGAATTTGGATAGCACTCTTCAGGTGATTTCATTACAGGTGAATAATTTGGATATTATCCTAAATCCAGAGACCATGGTGGAACTGATTGGCTTTCTTCAGAAATCTTTTCCCAGGGAAAAAGATGATTTGAGTCCTCAGCCTTTAATGACCGATTTTGAAAGAAGCTTTAGGGAAGAAGGAACTTACCAGTCTACATACGAACAAAACACCGAGGTTGCAGTGGAGATCCACAGGCTTAACTTACTGCTCGTTCGGACAGTGGGAATGGCAAATGGTGAGAAGCACGGCAGAAAAATCGCAACCGCGAGCATTGGCGGCACCAAAGTGAACGTCTCAATGGGCAGCACGTTTGACATGAATGGTTCTCTCGGCTGCTTGCAGCTTATGGACCTGACACAAGATAATGTTAAGAACCAGTACGTTGTCAGCATTGGGAATTCCATAGGCTATGAAAATATCATCAGCGATATTGGCTATTTTGAATCTGTATTTGTCAGGATGGAAGATGCAGCCCTCAGCGAAGCTTTGAGTTTCACATTTGTTGAGAAATCTAAACAGGAGTGTTTTCTCAACCTCAAGATGGCTTCCTTGCATTATAACCACTCTGCCAAATTCTTGAAGGAGTTGACCTTGTCCATGGATGAACTGGAGGAGAATTTCCGAAGCATGCTGAAAAGCGCAGCTACCAAAGTCACTACGGTACTAGCCACCAAGACAGCCGAGTACAGTGAGATGGTGTCGCTCTTTGAAACTCCAAGGAAGCCTCGGGAAGCCTCCATCTTCGAAGAAAACGAAATATATGGGTTTGGCCTCTCTGGGTCATGTTCCGACACCGTTAAGCTAATCTTGAACATAAACATCGAGTCCCCTGTTGTTTCGATCCCTCGGAAGCCCGGGAGTCCTGAGTTGTTGGTGGGACACTTGGGACAGATATTCATCCAGAATTTTGTGTCAGGAGATGATGAATCCAGAAGTGACCGTCTGCAGGTGGAAATTAAAGACATTAAGTTATATTCTTTGAATTGCACCCAGTTGGCAGGCAGGGAGGCTCCTGGGTCTGAAGTCAGCCGGGCGTTTGGTTCTCCTTCTGGGTCTGCCAGTGCCAATAGTCAGGAGGAAGCTCATTTCACCCGACATGATTTCTTTGAATCTTTGCATAGAGGTCAAGGTGAGGAGCGTAAATCTTTGGTCTCATTTCATCTAAAGATTCCCAACCCAAGTTATGTAGTACTTTGCTTAAAACAACAATTAAGTACCTTTTCGTTTAGAATTATCCCCAGTCAGGGGTGCCTGGGTGGTTCAGTGGGTTTACTGTCCAGCTCTGGCTCAGGTCATGATCTCATAGTTTGTGAGTTCAAGCCCTGCATTGGGCTCTCTGCTGTTAATGCAGAACCTGCTTCAGATCCTCTGTCCCTGTCTCTTTGTGCTCCTCCTCCACTCTTTCTCTCTGTCTCTCAAAAAAAAAAAAAAAAAAATCCCCTTATGAATATTTAAGAAATACAAATAGAATTTTAATAGAATGCTTTGTATCAGCTTGGTATGTTTTGAGTTTTTTCCATTAGATCCTATATTTGGCAAAATAAGATTTTTTTTTTAAAGTGGTGCTCTGTAACATTGGATGAGTGCTTATTTACAGGGATGCTTCAGAGGCTGGAGTCTGTTAGAGTATTATTTATTTTATTTTATTTTTAATTTTTTAATATTTTCATTTATTTTTGAGAGAGAGGGAGAGTGTGAGCAGGGCAGGGGCAGAGAGAGAGGGGGACAAAGAATCTGAAGCAGGCTTCAGATTCTGAGCTGCCAGTGAAGAGCCTGGGGGCTTGAACTCTTGAACTGCGGTATCATGACCTGGCCTAAAGTCAGACATTCAACCTACTGAGCCACCCAGGTGCCCCAATTTATTTTATTAAAAAAAATGTTTATTTTTTTGAGAGAGTGTGAACAGAGGAGGGGCAGAGAGAGAGGGACAGAGGATCTGCTCTGATAGCAGAGAGCTCCACGTGGAGCTCGAACTCACGAACCATGAGATCATGACCTAAGCCAAAGTTGGATGCTCAACTGACTGAGTGTCCAGGCACCCCTAGAGTATTATGTAATTTGGTCAAATACATCTGTTTTTTTTGTTGTTGTTGTTTTTTTCAGATCAAGCTGTAGGTCTTTGCTAGTTAAATATCGTAGTCCAAGACAGCTGGAGGAATTGACATAAGTGGAATATGAAATTTAGCCTGTGGATGTTATATTTCCTTACAGTATTCTTCCATTGTCTCTAATGGGTTGGCGGTCCAGGGTTTTAGGAATAAAATGCCTGTATTTGTGTTCTCGATCTGATCTGCTAAAACCAAACAGTTCAATCTGTTAGTCTTGGCATTTGCAGACATTAGGTGTGCCCTAAAACCTGGCTTTGCTTACTGGTGAAGAAATTCATGCCTTTGAGAATTTCTCCTTCTGTGGTTTTTAGATGTTAATTCACCAGTTCACTTAAATCCTTCCCCAAAGATTGTTTTCTCTGCTTGGGATAAGAGGTGTTCACTTAGAACCTGATATTGTTCATGATTTTGATGTAGGCCTGGTAAGAGGGATCAATCTGTAATTGAAAACTGGGTAGCAGATGAGCAGTTCGGTTTGGAAAATGCTGGCTTGGGAGCCTGAGGGCAGCTTAGAGACCTCACCTGGATTAATGTTCACCCCATTGTATTTTGAAGCCATTAAATGGAGCGTGTAATGAAAATATTGTTTCTTTTTATGTATAAATTTGTGTTGTACTCTGCAACTATAGGTTTTGTTCTTGGGATAATGATCAAAGTTTGTACTCATTTGTAGATCCCACATGCCAAGCTCTTCTGCCCTCTGTGCCCAAGAGGCTATTTTATATGCCCTGTGCTTAATCAGCAGCAATGCAGTAAATACTAGTTTTTCCAATCTGTCATTTTTTTCCCTGTCCTGCCAGCTTTTCACATCCTGAACAATACCACCATTCAGTTTAAACTGGAGAAGATCCCTATAGAGAGAGAATCTGAATTGACTTTCTCCCTTAGTCCAGATGACCTGGAAACTTCTAGCATCATGAAGATTGAAGGGAAATTTGTTAACCCGGTTCAGGTAAACACCTCGTTGATTTTCATGTCTGGACAGTTGAAGTTATATATTTACTTTCTACTTACAGCAGTATATTCACACCTTGTTATGTTGTATATGTGTATATATGAAACGTTAGAAGGAAAATATGTAAATTCAAAGATACATCGTGACTGTGTATTACTGCCGATAACTTGTTCTGTAAATGTGGAGCCCTTTTCTTGTTCCCTTTCATCGCCAGGGAATCGGTCTTGTTCGCCCCCTTCATGTGGAAGAGGTGAGTTGTGTAGAGGGAAAAGGCAGATCTTTGATTCCATGGCCATTCAGAAGCAGGCAAGCTTAATGCTGGAAAAGTCAGAGCCTGTCTTTCCCAGGAGGATATAGTTTGTCACTCTTTTGACATACTTGGCTCAGTGTATAAAACAATCTGATTATTTGAGCTGTTGACAGATCCTTTCAAGGGAGGATTAGTCTTATCCTTTTTGAAATGAAATGGACCAGGATAGGGATTGTGTGTGCATGCCCGTGTGCACGTGTGTGTGTGTGTGTGTGTGTGTATGCCGAGTATATATGTATGCAGCTGTCATCCTTTTTCCTTCAAAGGTGTTGTTCTTCCTGTTTTCACAGGGATAAGAGCAAAGAGCATATCGTTATAAAACAGTTAGGGACAGGCCAGTTCTTAGGTCAGTGGACCCCCGCCTTGGGCAGTAATCGGTTTCTAGTCTGTATCTGGCAGCTTCTCTGGAGTAACTCAGGAGTTAACAGACCACATGGACCTTTTAATATTTAAATTTTTAAAAAATGTTTTCATTTATGTTTTTTTGAGAGAGGGAGAGAGAGAAAGAGTGTGAGCTGGGGAGGGGCAGAGAGAGAGAGGGAGACATAGAATCCAAAGCAGGCTCCAGGCTCTGAGCTGTCAGCACACAGCCTGATGTGGGGCTTGAACTCGTGAACCGTGAGATCATGACTTGGGCCAAAGTCGGATGCTCAACTGACTGAGCCACTCAGGCGCCCCAGAATGTGTGGACCTTTTGACATCAGTGGTTCCTGAATAGGTGTCCCTGGGTGAGAGAACTTCCCTTTCTTGGTTAAGCATTTTTGCCTTATCAGTAGTGGCTACTAGGGTGACTTTTTCACCTTAAATCTAACATATGATATGAATTCTGTTAGATTATGTTGACTTATTATGATTACCATTGACTTACTGTGGTTTTGATGAAAATCTTCTAAAAATTAACTGTAAATAATTCTTCAAATTAATATTTAATAATTTAAATTTAAAATATTTTATTATGAAAAATTAAAACGTACACAAAGGTGGAATAGTTTAAAGTTTATTATTTTGATAGAGAAAGAGAGCATGTGCTCGGGGGAGGAGCAAAGAGAGAGGGAGAGAGAGAGAATCCCAAGCAGGCTCTGAGCTGTCAGCATGCAGCCTGATGCGGGGCTTGATCCCACGAACCGTCAGACCATGACCTGAGTTGAAATCAGGAGTTGGATGCTTAACCGACTGCACCACTGAGGCACCCCCATATAACATAATAAGTTTTAATCCATTTTTAGATTTCAGAGACATATTTGATTAGTTAAAATGTCTTTTCATTTTGGGTTTGTTTGAATCAGGGTCCAAATGAGACCTGTACATTGCGTTTGCATGATACATCGTGTGGGTCTCCGTTCAGTTTCCATCATGTTTTCCCTGCATGCTGTTACTTGGGAGAAGTCAGGCAGTTGCCCTTAGATTGTTCCACATTCAGATTTGGCTGTTTGGTTATGGCGGCCCTTGTTCCCCCACATTTCCTGTAAACCGTATTTTCACTCTACAGGTTTAACTGGATTCAGGCTCTTTTTGTGGCCAGAACACTTCAGCAGTGGTGCTGTGTCCTTCATATTGCATTATTTCAAGAGGCACGCAATGCTTGGTTGTCTCTGTGTTAGTGATGCTCAAATTGATGATTGTGTGCCGGTGACGAGAACCTGATCCGTCCGTCATAAAATTCCCTGTTGGTCATTCATAGGAGGGCTGATTCCATGGATGACCTTTGATGGGTTGCCTTAGTTCATTGGGGGCTGTAAAATGATCACTTTCTAACTCTCCCATTTCTACATCTGTTTGGAATTCTGCTGTTAAAAAAATTGCTCATAAATCTATCAAAAGCTTTTGTGAAAACATTTTTAATGAGAAATTGTAATTAAAAACCAAAGTGAGAGGAAACGTAAGTGATCATGACTTATCGTTATTATCATTAAAAAGCACTTTCTGTTTAGCTGAAGTAAACAAAGGTTATAACGCTAATTGGTGATGATCAGTGAGTTTTAGAACCCCGCGTCTTGTTTCTCAGTCCTGTGGTATAGCCATATTAGACTTTTGGCAGTATTCCCGTCAATTTCTGCTATTGTTTTTGTGGGGTTAGAAAGAGTGGTTTTGTTGATTCAGGCCTTACAGTCAACAGCCCTTATTGAACATTGATTGTGTAAAGATTATTTTGTGAGGTGCTGGGGGAGGCGGTGAGGGGGCCTCATCAGTGGACATGGGTCAGAGAGAGGGAAAGTCGGAGAAGAAACCGAAGGGATAATCCCTGCTGTCAACTTGAATGTCTTGGGGAAACCCATAAATGTCAACTATGGAAATTTGTGGGCGGTGCCTCTGAGTGTAGTTAATAATAGTGGAATAACGACATTTTTCTCTTTGACTACAGGTGGTGTTAGCAAAGCATGTATATGAGCAGGTTTTACAGACACTGGACAATCTCGTGTATAGTGAAGATCTGAATAAGTTTCCAGTCAGTGCTGCCTCCTCACCCTGCCCTAACTCTCCTCTGCCTTCCCTCAGTACCTGTGGAGAACCTTCCATTGAAAGGAAGGAAAATGGATTGTTCAGCCACTCCAGCCTTTCTAACTCTTCTCAAAAGTCCTTGTCTCTGAAGGAAGTCAAGTCCTTTACCCAGATTCAAGCCAACTTTTGTATCCCAGAGCTCCAAGTTCAGCTAAGTGGAGATCTGACTTTGGGGGCTCAGGGTCTCGTGAGCTTAAAGTTTCAGGATTTTGAGGTGGAATTCAGTAAAGACCATCCTCAGACTTTATCCATTCAGATTGCCCTGCGCTCTCTGCTCATGGAAGACTTACTGGAGAAGAATCCAGATTCCAAATATAAGAACCTGATGGTGTCTCGGGGGGCTCCTAAACCATCTAGTTTAGCACAAAAGGAATATCTTTCTCAGTCCTGTCCGTCAGTATCCAATGTGGAGTATCCTGATATGCCTCGGTCTCTTCCCTCCCACATGGAAGAAGCTCCTAATGTCTTCCAGCTGTATCAAAGACCCACCTCCATGTCCCGGAAGAAGCAAAAGGAAGTTCAAGACCAGGACTATCCCTTGACCCCACCCCCTTCTCCAACAGTAGACGAGCCCAAGATGCTTGCTGGAAAGAGTAAATTTGATGATTCCTTGGTGCATATAAACGTATTCTTGGTGGATAAGAAACACCCAGAATTCTCTTCCAGTTATAATCGCGTTAACCGGAACATTGATGTTGATTTTAACTGCTTGGATGTGCTGATCACACTGCAAACCTGGGTGGTGATACTAGATTTTTTTGGAATTGGCTCCACCGCAGACAACCATGCAATGAAAGTACCTCCTGAGGACACTCTACAAAATGTGAAGTCAGAATCAAATGTTCTAGTAGAGTCTGAACTTCAGGATCCAGTTAACACCAAGCTGGATCTCAAGGTATATCACTTCCCTTTCACTCTTTGAAGTTCTAAGAATGAACTTTGCTTTGTTTACTTATATGCACTTGTTGTACATTTACTTTAGAAAGTAGATCTTATTGGCGGGGGATTTATCTGTAGTCGTGTGGATACCTGTTAATATTTTAGAAGAGGTTTTCGTGTAAAGCCCATCAGGGGACGGGGAAAACAAATGGTTTAAGTAAGCTTCCGTATTTCCTTTGAGTTGTGCAGTTCAGGGGAAAGCCTTATTTCCTTGGATCCTCAGTTCCCTCATTTCCCATCATCCATCAGTTTGTTCGCCTTCCATCTTCCGACTCATTAAGATAACCGAGTGAGGTAATGCACATAAAGCACTTGGCTGGGTGTCTGCTACAGGGTAGCTACTCTGGAATGTGACGTTTAACCCCTCTCCCTGCTCACCTGTCTCCCTGCTCACTGAGATCGTTACTGGCTTTCACTGAGGCGACAGGCCAGCTGTCGAGAATGGAGTCTCAAGTCAGGCTGCGGGTCTGCATCCTGACACTTCTGCTGTAACCTATAGCTCTGTGGCCTTAGGCACAAGTTTTAGCTTCTCCCTCGATTTTCTCACTCGTAGACTGGGGGTGTTGGATGGTGTCCTCGTTGTCGGGATGTTGCAAGGATTCTGTGAGAACTAGATGAGCAAGGCCCTTTGCACAGCGCGTGGCAGGAAGTAGGCATTCAGTGAACGATAGCTAGTATTATTTTTGCTGCTCTGTGGCTCACCATACATACAACCTGTCCTTGGTACTCACACTGTGAATATTGAAGAGCACATAAAAAAGGTAGCCTTTGAATTTAAGGGTATTCTACTCTGTGTGCGAGCATGGTAAGATGTGTAAGCAGTTCGATTTAATTGACCATTTGGGGGCACACCGTAGCAGCTAGCACCTTCCAGAGCCCCGGGACCCCTGCGGTGGCTGGTAATGTGCATGCCTGGAGGGTGGAGTTCATCTACCTGCCTTCGCCAGTATAGACTCTTGCTGCCGGGGACAATCACGTTTAATCCAGTTGCTATCTTCTTCTTTCCTTAGCTCGCAGGAGGCTGCATTCTTCTAGAAAAGGAAGAGCTTTCAGGGCAGAGCTGGGCACGAGCCAGTTTCACTTCCCCCGCTCAGTGTCTGCGAGGGAGTGCCCTTGTAGAGCTCTGAGCCCTCCGGCACCTTGTTTAGCAAGATGAGTGGAAAATGGAGAGGCTTTAGCTGTTGCTTTGGACTTCATGGGTTTGTAGCCGTAACTTTGGTCTTGTGCCTGTGACGGAGGGCCTCAGGAACCCTTTGGTGTTGGGTGTAGAGGCGCTCTGGGGGGGCATTGCACCGATAGATTGTAGCTGGTTTCACAAGAGAACAAGACCAGACGATGCCCCTCGGCAGTGGGCTGTTTTAGAATAAGAATTTTTGAAAACATTTTTAGTGTGGGAATTTTCAAACATAACACAAATAGAATAGTTGAAGGAACTTCCATTTACTTTATCCCTTTGAGATTCATCAAATTTACTTTGTTCCTTTTTTCTTTTTGCTGAATTACTTTATTTTATTTTTTAATGTTTATTAATTTTTGAGAGAGAGACAGAGCAAGCACAAGTGGGAAAGGGGCAGAGAGAGAGGGAGACACAGAATCTGAAGGAGGCTCCGGAGCTGTCAGCACAGAGCCCCAAGTGGGGCTCAAACTCATGAGCTCTGAGATCATGACCTGAGCAAGTCACCCCTTGCTGAAGTGTTTTAAAGCAAATTCCAGATATAACATTTTACCTCTACATGCCTCAGTTGTCATTTCTAAAAAAAATGTGGACCTCATCTTACATAACTAATTCTAACTAAATTAATGAGAATTTCTTGGTATTTTGTAAGACTGTCTATAATCAGATCTTTCTGATTATTTCAAAATAGCCCTTTTACTGGTGGATTGTAGAGAAATGAGTGATTAAGAAACTTCCCTGTGATCTCTACAATTCACTGGAATACTTTGCTTTCCTGAGCCGTAGTTTCTTTGTTTACAAAATGGGGAGCATTAAATAAAATGGTATATGAGTCTTTTGAATGCGAGTTCAAGATAGGTTCACATGTTCCATTTGCTGTCATTTCTCCTAAATCTCTGTTGATTAAAGAAAACCGGTCTCATAGGGCGCCTGGGTGGCTCAGTTGGTTAAGCGTCCGACTTCGGCTCAGGTCATGATCTCACGGTTTGTGGGTTCAAGCCCTGCGTCGGGCTCTGTGCTGACAGCCAGCTCAGAACCTGGAGCCTGTTTCAGATTCTGTGTGTGTGTCTCTCTCTCTCACCCTCCCCTGCTCACGCTGTCTCTCTCTCTCTCTCTCTCAGAAATAAATAAAACATTAAAAAAAAAAAAAGAAAGAAAACCGGTCTTTATTCCCCCCATGTCACTGGCTCGTAGAAACTGGGCTAGTGTGTCCTTTAGAGTGTCGCGCATTCTGGATTTGTCTTTCTGTTTTCTTTTGGTGCCATTTGACTTCTTTTATCTTCTAATTTTAGAAGTGGAAGTTAGCTCTCGAGGCTTCATCAGATTTGGGTTCAGCTTTTTGTTAAGCACAGGTGGTGGGTTGTGCTGGGTGCTCCTGTTGTATTATGCTGGAGAGGTTGCAGCGTCTGGTTGTCCCACTTTTAGGGACACTAGGATTTGCACTGAGAATGGGGTCAGGTGGTGACAGCTGGATTCCTCTAATGGAGGCATTTTTAGCTCCATCATATTTGTTATTTCGGTGATTGAGCGGCTGACGGTTTTCTGTTTCCCTCCTACTGGATAATCTCGTCTGCCTGAGACCCGTGTGTCTGGGTCAGAAGCCTTTCTGCCGCGGAGCCTCTGTGGGCTGGAGGGGCCTGTAAGGCCCTGCACCCCAAATGACCCCCTCCCTTTTTCTCCACCCTCCTCTGCCAAAGTTCCTCCTCCCGCCTTTCTTCCTATTCTTCTCTTTCTTTCTTCCCTGTCTTTTTCCTTCCTTATTTATCGTTCATTCATCAAGACGTTTCCTGAGCACCTACTTAGTGGTAGGCATTGAAGGGAAAGGGGTGAGTGTGGCGTTTGGAAGCGGGCGATGTGAATTGAGGTTTGATCTCCTCTCTTCCTTCTCTCCATCTGATCCCTTGTCCCCAGTGAGGTTCCTGACTCAACACACTAAGTCAGGTTCCTGACTCAACACACCTACAGCTAGAAGTCCTTTGAATGTTTAAAACGACCATGTTACTATACAGAGTTTATTGGATTTTTTTTTAAGTTTGTTTATTTATTTTGAGAGAGAGGGTGAGAGCGAGTATGAGCCGGGGAGGGGCAATGAGAGAGGGAGAGAGAGAATCCCAAGCAGGCTCTGTGCTGTCAGTGTAGAGCCCAGAGTGAGACTCCATCTCATGAACCTTGAGATCCTGACCTGAGCCGAGATCAAGAGCTGGACGCTTAACCGACTGAGCCCCCACGTGCCCCCAAACTGAATTTATGTGTTACAAAGAGTGCGGATCCTAAGGCAGAGGGTTTTGGCTTCCTTCTATTTCTGCTTGTCCCTCAAAAAGAAAATGTTTGGTTGTGACTCCTAGGTGAAGTCCCAGTTGGTCGCCAGGGGCTTCTGTTAAATATTCGCCCAGGGATTAAGCAGGATTCTAAATCCTATTTTGCTTAGACAGATTTCTCAGGGTGAGACTTGACTTAACGAACTTCTGTGAGTGATTACAGGCTAGTGCAGTGTTAAACACAAGTGCAAACAATGAGAAAAATTGTTCTACAACATAACCCATCTCACTAACAGTATAGACAAGGCGACTGCAGAGATGATACCACGGGCCCTGGGGTTTGGGGTGTCTGGCGGAGCCCCTTTCTCCCCAGCCCTCTCCTTAGGGCATGTGGTGCGACTGCCAGGGAGGGCCGAGAGGGCACTGGCGTCATCAGGAGCGCTGCCTCGCGTTTCCTGGGCTCGGTTGCACCTTCCTCCGGTGGGGGGGGGGGGGGCGTTGCTTTTAGCCCAAAAGCTGCCTTTCCTCCCCCAGTGAGTTCTGCCTTGCTTTGTGTCCCTCGTTCTCAGGTGCATTCGCTGTCTCTCGTGCTGAATAAGACCACCAGTGAGCTGGCCAAAGCGAGTGTGTCCAAGTTGGCGGCACACCTGGAAATGATTGGTGAGTGGGGTGGCCTCAAACTTGCACAGCTTGGTAAGAATTTGAACCCCCATCTCCTCCTCGGCTCACAAATTAGATTGTCCTCCATGCTGAGCAAAGTGTGGCACCACTGGCTTGACGGCGGTTGTTCATCTGTGATTTGTGGCAGTGGCTCCCAAATACCGGCTTAGGGATTGGAATCATGTGGACAGCTTGTTAAAAATGCAGGGGTCTGGGGCCCCTGCCCTGTACCCAAAATAGGATTCATTAGGCTGAGATGGGGCCCTGGCACCTCTCTGTGTTTTTAACAAACTCTCTCTGGGGTGACTCTATAATTTTATTGGTCCCCATTGGGACATTTTGAGAGTGAAAAGGGACATTGTGAATACTTACCCCTGGGAAACCCGGGGGTAGGCTCACTCTAGTGCCCCAAAGAGAGGGAACCTTCAGTGGGGGGCAGGACCGCAGGCAGGACGATGTGGCAGAGCCGGCACTCTTTCTGGTGGGACGCCGCAGGCGGAAGTTCTTAGCTGAACACAAGGGATCAGCCACATCAGGTTCTAAATAGTAGAGGTTTATAAAGTGTGAATAAAACACCCCTCCTTCCTTAGTAATGGAAGATCACAGAGCTCAGATGGTGACTGTAGTAAAACCAGGAATGTCTTTTGGGGGAAGGAATGAGCTGAAGTTGAGATTTCATGTCTGATATAAATTAATTTATAAAAGCTCGGAAGAGAGAGGTCTTTAAAATTGGGAGAAGCTTGGGTGTTTTTGTTAGGCGATGTGAAGAGTCCAAAATAAGTATGTGTCTTCAGTTCACTGAGAGCTGAACTAGCATATGCCAGGTGTAAACACTAAGTCACGGCTTTGTAGTGCCAATTATGATAAAATTTGTTTTATGGAAGCAGCAGTTTGCAGTATCGCTTTTTAATATCTGTACCATGTAAAGAATGAGTCATTGTAGGTGCACACCCCAGGTGCGCGTGTTTTAACCTCCTCCTTTGTTCTTTTCCACCTTCAGGGGGTTTCACGCTTGTGACACCAGAGCAGCTTTAAATCTTGTCTCCAGTGTCTGTCTCATTAATTAATTGCACTTTTTTATTAAATCACACTAACATGTTGCCTGAATGCCTGACATATCTGACACTTCCTCCTTTATTCTCTTATCCATCATGCAGTTAATAGACCTTATGCTGTTTCACTAATTCTAATTAGTGGTCTTCATCTCAGAAATGATCCCGTTCTGTCTGTATTTAGAAATGTTTTTTTTTTAGGGATGCCTGGATGGCTGAGTCGGTTAACCATCTGACTTCGGCTCAGGTCGTGATCTCAGGTTTGTGGGTTCGAGCCCTGTGTCGGGCTCTGTGCTGACAGCTCAGAGCCAGGAGCCTGTTTTGGATTCTATGTCTCCCTCTCTCTCTGTCCCTTCCCTGCTCGCTCTCTGTCTCTCTCTCTCTCAAAAATAAATGTCAAAAAAAAGTTTAAAAAATTTTTAAAGTAATGTTTATTTTTGAAAGAGAGAGAGAGAGAAAGAGACAGAGACTGTGCACTAGCGGGGAGGGGCAAAAAGAGAGGAAGACAGAGAATCCCAAGCAGACTCCACACTCTCAGCGCAGACCCCAAGGTAGGACTTGAACTCATGAGCCGTGAGATCATGACCTGAGCCAAGTTACCCGACTGAGCCACCCAGGTGCCCCTGTATTTAGAAATGTTTTATCTTTTAATTTGTGTATGCATTTAGTTTAATTTCTTTCCCCTTGTAAAGGTTAAAGTATGACATTGTTGTAGTGTTTCAGCCCCCTTTGGACTTCTGCATTGATACTGTTTGAAATCTTGTGTAAAATGTTTTTGGTGGGTGCACTGGAATATGAAAATTTGCCTTCGACATTTAATTTGATTAAATATTGAAAAGTCTGAGGCATGTGTGGATCAGGTTTTGTTCCAGACATATTTAAGGTGTATGACAGAAAAAGATACATAGGGCCGTGTTCTATTTTTAACATCCCTAGATGGAGACCTGGCCTTGCAGGGAAGCATCGGGAGCCTGTCCCTAAGTGACCTTACAGCCCACGGAGAGTTCTACAGAGAGCGCTTTACTACGAGTGGAGAAGAAGCACTCATTTTCCAGACTTTTAAGTAAAAATACCCATTTTTCTCATTTCACCTTTTGTCATATTTGTTGCCGTTCCAAATTCTTACTGGCTAAACTAGTAGAAGTTTAAAAACATTTTTACCATCTTAGGTAAAATTGTATCTAGTTGCAAGGAATCCTGATTTGTAGTAAAATGGGTCTGTGTTGAAGTGGGTTACTACTCAGTCCTCATAAACAGATGGTGTGTGATTGAAATAACTTTTTTTTTTAAAGTAACCTCCACACCCAATGTGGGGCTCA
Source organism: Crocuta crocuta (assembly GCF_008692635.1). Classification (NCBI taxonomy): domain Eukaryota; kingdom Metazoa; phylum Chordata; class Mammalia; order Carnivora; family Hyaenidae; genus Crocuta; species Crocuta crocuta. Next base: position 324,187 of record NW_027530007.1, on the reverse strand, counting down.
AACTCACAATCCCAAGATCGAGGGTCGCATGCTGTACTAACTGAGCCAGCCAGACGCCCCGAAATAATTCTGAATTTTAAAAAGCCTGGGATCTCATGCTGGCTTCACACTGGCTTGTTATGTGGCCTTAGGCAAGTCACTTAATCTCCATGAATCAGTTTTTCTATCTAAATATTGAGAGGACAAAGTTAGATCAGTTTCCATCTAACTTTCAACGTTATGGAATGATTTCAGCCTGAGAAAGTTGTTAAAGGTATAGATGTTAAATTATATGAAGCATTTTTTTCTCTATAAAAGTGTATATTGAATCTTTCTTTCTCTCTTTCTCTCTTCCTTCCTTCCTTCCTTTCTTTTTTTGGTGTTTATTTTTGAGAGAGAGAGACAGAGCACGAGCAGGGGATGGGTAGAGAGAGAGACACAGAATCTGAAGCAGGCTCCAGGCTCCCAGCTGTCAGCACAAAGCCTGACACGGGGCTGGAACTCATAAACCTCAAGATCATGACCTGAGCCGAAGTTGGACGCTTAACCGACTGAGCCACCCAGGCACCCCTGAATTTTTTCAATTTTAGAATTTAGAGGACACTTTGAGGCCTATGTAGTTTTTAAAAGAATGGTCATCTCAGAAGGCTAAAGGTTTAAAATGGTGGTTTTTCAACATTTTGGGGAGCTGTTAGGAAATATAGGTATCCATCTCTGCCCCCAAATATTCTGTTCCAGGGTAGTTCTCAGCCTTTTTTTTTTTTTTTCAACCATTTGCTAAGGTGATTCTAATGTTCAACCACAGTTGAGAAAAACTGTTCCCAAAGATGTCTGAGAACTTTTTCTTCCATTTTCAGACTCTATTGAGAATGTAGATTGATGTGTTTATATTATTGCCTACCTTATTGGTATAATTCTTTGATAAGTGAGATAATTAATATAAAAGTCCTGGCACAAAACAGATGCTTAAGCAACTGTGAGTTTCTTTCCCCAGTGACTGTGGCCCATATAATTTATTATTATGATTCCATGCCCATTAAATTCAAAACCATTCATAAAAGTTTCCTAATTTGTCATGGAAAGTACATGCTAAACGTCTTTGGCCTGCATTTCACTGAAGTAAACAGAAGACTTCTTTTCAGGAGACCATTTTCCCCAGAAACACTGATTGCATTGCCTCATTTTCTTTCCCTATTGTTTCATGGCCTTATTTTTTTACCTTTCGAGTGCTTATTGTTACAGTCTTTGAGCAGGAGTAATCATCTTTTCCTAAAGGCAGGGAAAGGGGCTCCGGTGGAATCACAGGCGTGAGTTCTGGAATCAGGAGTTCAGCGCCAGAGCTGCCCACCTGTTCGCAGCCTTGGCTGTCAACACCAGACTCTCATTTAAAATCCTCAACTCATTGCCGCAGCTTAGAAAGGGAGTAATTACTGAGTAGCTCTGTCAAACCTGATTGCGGATTTGCATTTTAATAGTTAAAGCTGTTTTCTAGGGAAACCCCTAAGTGAGCCTGTTTTCTTCCAATACTAACTTGTATCTTGCTGTCAAGTCACATTTTTGCCCTTGTTCCCAGATACGGACGGCCCGACCCTCTGCTTCGGAGAGAGCACGACATTCGAGTGAGCCTCCAGATGGCCTCTGTACAGTACGTGCACACGCAGCGTTTTCAGGCGGAGGTCGTGGCCTTCATTCAGCATTTCACTCAGCTGCAAGATGTGCTGGGGCGCCAGCGAGCTGCCATTGAGGGGCAGACGGTAGGAAGGCTCCTTTCTCCAGCTGCTTTCCCAGTTTGACCGATAAGTAGCACTTTTAAGCCTCTAGAGCGAAGTCTGGAAAATTTCCCTGAAAACAGTGAAGGTCTTCGGGTAATGTTATGCTTACTAGTGTCCTCCATGCAGCTGATTGTCTACAGAAATCTTACTATAGTTGGGGAGCTTCTATTTCTTTTTCATTGTACCATGTTTTAATGACTTTTAAGGTTTAGCTTAAGCTTCCTCTAAAGAAGATAAACAAAATTTATGGCTAACACTTAAGACTTCTGGTCCCTTTTAGTACTTTTTAGTTGGGATCCTTCTCTTGGAGAGTGTTTCCAGAGAACATATCTGTTATATGAAGAGAGTTTTCTTCCCAAATAGATTAGAGATTCCCGACTTCTTAGTTCATAGTTTTTTTAGTGTCTTAAAAATATTTTCACTGCACATCCTAAGCCAAAAGACACACTGAATGGTCTTTCCATTTAAAAAATAATTAAGTCTAAACAACTTAGTAAGTCCGCATGTTCTAACGACTTAGTTGCTGTTTAAAAAATAACACATAAGTGAAAGACTAATATTTTTATGTCCCTCGTGGATAAATTACTTGCCAGTGGGGATGAATGTGCCCATCGGGCAGTGTGCAGCTTCTCAGACTTGGAACCAGGCCGCACATGGCAGCCTTCATTTCCTGTCCCACACTGGCTTTTTATCACCACAAGTGCTGAAGACCCAGCTTTGCAAAGCTGTGACAACATAGGAAGGAATCTAGTATGATCTAACGCTGAACGTGAACTACCTCAGTCTAGCACATGCAGCATACAATGGATGATGTATTTCCCTCAAAAATTTAAAATGCCCTGGCACGCACACATGGGAGTGTGTGGCGGCGTCTTGTGGTGTCTTGGCATAGGGTTTGAGAACCACAGAACATGATTACAATGTAGTCCTTTGTAAAACTTATTTATGTAATTATTATATTTTTAAATGTTTATTTCCTTACTTTGAGAGAGAGCATGTGTGCAAGTGGGAGAAGGGCAGAGAGAGGGAGAGAGAGAATCCCAAGCAGGCTCTGTGTTGTCAGCCCAGAGCCTGATGTGGAGCTCTATCCCACAAATTGTGAGATCATAGCCTGAGCCTAAACCAAGAGTCAGACACTTAACTGACTGAGCTACCCAGGTGCCTCAAAAGTTATTTATTTTTGAATTTCATTACGTAAAAGATTAAATAAATAGATACTATCTTCATAGTGACAACATTTAAAATTTTTTATTCTGTTATTTTTGAATTTTATTAAAAAAATTTTTTTTAAATCCAAGTTAGTTAACATATAGTGTAATAATGGTTTCAGGAGTAGAATTTAGTGATTTATCACTTACAAAGAATACCCATTGCTCATCCCAACAAGTGCCCTCCTTAATGCCCATCACTCATTTAGCCCCTTCCCCAGTCAACACCCCCTCCCCAGCAACCCTCAGTTTGTTCTCTGTATTTAAGAGACTCCTATGGTTTGCCTCCTTCTGTTTTTATTTTTTCTTCCCTATGTTCATCTGTTTTGTTTCTTAAATTCCACAAGTAAAATCATACAATGTTTCTTTTTGTCTGACTTATTTTGTTTAGCATAATACACTCTAGTTCCATCCACATTGTTGCAAATGGCAAGATTTCATTCTTTTTCATCCGAGTAATATTCCATTGTGTGTGTGTGTGTGTGTGTGTACATCACATCTTCTTTATCCATTCATCAGTCAGTGGACATTTGGGCTCTTTCCATAATTTGGCTGCTGTTAATAGTGCTGCTGTAAACATTGGGACACATGTGTCCCTTCAAATCAGCAGTTTTGTATTCTTTGGGTAAATACCTAGTAGTGCAATTGCTGGATAGTAGGGTGGTTCTACTTTTAATTTTTTGAGGAGCCTCCATACTGTTCTCTAAAGTGGCTGCCAGCAGTGCAGAACTGTTCCCCTTTCTCCACGTCCTTGCCAACATCTATTGTTTCCTGAGCTGTTCATTTAAAAAAATTTTTATTTTAAAGGGGAGCGTGGGTGGCTTAGTTGGTTAAGTATTCAACTCTTGATTTCAGCTCAGGCCATGGTCTTGTGGTTTGTGAGTTCAAGTCCCACATTGGGCTCTCTGCTGTCAGTGTCGGGCATGCTTCAGATCCTCTGTCCCCTTCTCTCTCTGTCCTTCCCCTGCTCGCACTCTATCTCACTTTCTCTCACAAATAAAGAAACATTAAAAAAATTTTAATTTAAATTATTTGAATATGTTACATATTGATTTAGTACAGAATCAAAGTAAAAGGACATTTGGAGAAAAGTCTTCTTCTCAATTACTTTTCCTCAACCACCCAGTTTCTCTCCCTGGAAACAGTATTACCAGTTTCTTGTGTATCTTTGAGAGAATATGTATACATATGTGTGTATATATACACATATATATATGTGTGTGTGTATATATATTTTAAATAACAAAGCACAGTCAAATTGTAGGGAATATGGATAAAAATAATCAGTTTTACCAAAGTACACCCCAGGTATGTTTTCATTGTTTTCTTAATTTCTCCCTGTGCATGTTTCCATGGTTGTAATCAGAGTGTATAACCTTCCCCCCCCCACCTCTAGAAACTTTTAAAACAAATTTATTAGGTGACACACATAAAAGATTATTTGTAGCATGTAAGTTTCAAAGTATGATAATAAAATGAACATTCATGAACCTGCCACCAAAATGAAAATGGAAACATTGCTTATGCTGCACATGTTCCTTCCCCATCTTGTTTCTTGTTTCTCTGTCAGCTCCTTACATAACTCTTCTCCTAATTCTTGGGTCTTCTAGTCCCTTAAAAAAAAAGTTTCCATATATCTTTTGTTTCATTTGTTTTGGCCTTTATAAAAATGATATTTAATGTTCTGTGACTTGCTTTTTTTTCCCATTTTCTTATTTCTCATTTATTTATTTATTTTTAAAGCTTACTTATTTTGAGAGAGAAAGAGTGTGCATGGGGGACAGGCAGAGAGAGAGAGAGAGTGAGAGAAAATCCCAAGCAGGTACCACACATCAGTGCAGAACCCGATGTGGGGCTCAAACTCACGAACTGTGTGATCACGACCTGAGTCAAAGTCAGACGCTTAACTGACTGAACTACCTACCCAGGGGCCCCGTTTTTTTATTTTCATATTGTCATTTAGTTAGGTACATTTGGGCTGTTACACGTGATTGAGTTTCATTTAATTTTACTGTTGTCTTTCATTTTGTGGAGCACGAACTTATCCATTTTCCTGTTGAGCATTTGGGTTGTTTACGGTGTTTTGCTGTTGTGTGCTTTGTCTCTCGGTGCATGTGTGAAGGAATTTCTTGGAGATACTTAGGAGCGGGGTTACTGGGCTATGGGGTACACTTGTGTTTATCCTTACAAAACAGTGCCAGATTGTTTTCCTAGACAGTTCTACATTCCCATTGCCAATGTATAAGGATTCATTCTAATTCATATCCTTGCCGACACTTGTATTGTTAACCTTTGTATTTTGGGTCAATAATGCTGTAAAATGGCATTATTGAATTTATGACCTACTTAGGATTTTTATTTCTTTTTTCTCTCTGTCTTTTTTTTTTTTTTTTAGAGAGAGCACAAGTTGGGGTGAGGGGCAGGGGGCGGGGAGAGTGTGTGAGAGAGAAAATCTTAAGCAGGCTCCATGCTCAGTGTGGAGTTAGACTTGGGGCTTAATCCTGGGACCCCGGGATCATGACCTGAGCTGAAATCAAGAATCGGATGCTAAACTGACTGTGCTACCCAGGCGTCCCTTATGTTTTATTTTTTAAATAACTAAAAAAATTTTAATTCTACCTATGTATGCTTTTTAAAAAACTGTTTGAAGTGAGAAATAGCACACAGTACATATAGCAATGTAACATGAAGTGTGTTAATTTTATGCATACACTTTTGGAAGCCAGCATGATAACCTTTTTCATAACGTGTTTCCATTTTACATAGCAGTCCTGTTTAATATCTGTATACTCCATCAAGTCAGTTTACTTAGTCATTTCCTTGTTTTTTAACACTTGTTTCCAGTTTTTCATTCTTATGAGTAATGCTTCTATAAATAGCTTTGTGTGCTTAATTTTCTTTCATTTTTTGAATTATTTTTGTAGTATTGAATCCTGTAAGTGTTATTGTTTGGTCAAAGCCATGAATGTTTTTGTGACTCTCAATATGATACTTTTAATAAATGTTGTCTTTTAGGATGATGTCCCCTAAATGATTATTTTCCCCTGTGTGGCTTAGGCAGCAGTGAGTTACGTGAGGAAATCAGTGGGGCTGGGAAATGACACTGTATGTTAGTGTGTCATTGGGTTTAACTTCCTGAGATAAGTAGAAATTGAACAGGTAAGTCTTTGAAATTTTTGTTATATCAAGTTATGCAAGACAAGTAGTCGTTCAGTAGACATTTAACGAATGATGGTTCTGTTTTGAGCAGTGTGGACTCAGAAGAAAAGCTGATCTTCTCAAGGATCTTTAATCGTGGCTGTTTGAATTACTTAGGTTTAAGGTTTTGCATTACTTAGATTTATGGAGAGAGCTAAAGACCTTTTATTTGCTAATAAGATTGAGGCTAATTTGAAGTTAGATTCCTTTCTCCTGATTGTACTGGTGACAGGTGGTGTCCTCTACCTTTGGCTTGTAGCTTGTGGGGTGTTTTTTTTAAGTTTATTTATTTACTTTGAAGGGGGGGAGGGGCAGAGAGAGAGGTGGAGCCAGCCAGTGCCCCTGTAGCTGGGTTTTTATTCCCATGTTTTCCAGGGTCTGTAAATGATGATCTGGTAGGACTTTACACTTTCTTCTTCATCTTGATGTTTGAAATTATAAGAGCATCATACAGCTTTATTGGGCCAAATAGAAATTGTTTCCTTTATTTTTTACACCAGGAGTGTGATACGGTTTTCCTATGTCTTCCGCTTTACATGTTGTTTCTTTTCGTTTGTTTAAACTAATGTATTCGTTGAGCAACCANTCATACAGCTTTATTGGGCCAAATAGAAATTGTTTCCTTTATTTTTTACACCAGGAGTGTGATATGGTTTTCCTATGTCTTCCGCTTTACATGTTGTTTCTTTCGTTTGTTTAAACTAATGTATTCGTTGAGCAACCAGAGGGTTAGATTTTTGGTGGAGCTAAGATGTGGTATTTGCATTCTCAAAATCTTGGTACAACAGTCTGGAGCCTGGGTGTCCCCACCATAAAGCTGTGTCACCGGTGGCGAGTTATTTTTCTTGCTGTTCTTCTTTCAACTCAGATATAGGAGGAAAACGAGATACCACAAATAAATATGCCGTAGATGTGCCAAATATTAGATTAATGATGCCTCGCAGCTCTCAGAGTGCTTTTATCTGTACTATTTGGTCCTTGTGACAAGTTGTTTGTCCATTTCTTTGAATTATTTAGTGAATGTTTGTCATACAGTCTTGTGTCACGTGCTAGGAACATCCCGGAAAACAAGAAAGACCAGGCCATTGCCCTAATGGAGCTTCTATTTTAGTGAGATGATATAAAACAGAAAGAAACAGAATTAGTTATGGTTATAGCCAGTGAGGGAGTGGTGGACAGGTGTGTTATTGCCATTTTATCAGTGAGGAGACGGAAGTTCTTAACCCTGCTTGTCTGGAACTCAGGCTACCTTGTGATTCAGCTTTTCCCAGTAACATGTAACTTTTAAGGCAAAGTAAGCGCTCTGCAGTGTGCCAGTAGTAGTTTATTCGTTTTGAATCTGCCCCTGAATACACTGAACTTTATAAATTAGAGCTGTGTGTGTATGTGTATATAGAAACTAGGACTGAAAGGGTGTGGGGTTGCCGTGCTAGTAGTAGCTCCTATAAGATGGCTTGTGAGTGTGTTAGGTGTGTCGTGTCATATGATCCTCACGCTAGCTCTTTAAGGGAGGGCCTATTCCTCCCATTTTACAGGTAAGCAGAGTGAGACCCTGCAGCCTAACAAGTTACCCATGCTGGCAAACTACTAAGTGGTCAGAGCGGGGATTCCAGCTCAGGTGGACAGGCTTCAGAGTTCCCATTCTGAATTCCTACACCAGACTGCCAAAAATGGTACCGCTGTTCGTCTCAGGAGGTGAGGTTATGGGTGATATCAGATTTCTTCTGTTTGTTTGGCTTTCCCATCTCAATTTGCCACAGTGAAGATGAGTAATTAGTAATTTTATAGTTTACTTAAAAAACAAAGGAAACAGGGGCACCTGGGTGGCTCAGTCAGTTAAGTGTCCGACTTCGGCTCAGGTCATGATTTCACGGTTCGTGGGTTTGAGCTCCGCGTCGGGCTCTGTGCTGACAGCTAGCTCAGAGCCTGGAGCCTGTTTCAGATTTGGTGTCTCCCTCTCTCTCTCTGATCCTCCCCTGCTAACGCTGTCTCTCTCAGAAATTAAAAAAAAAAAAAAAGCAAACAGGCAGTAGTCATGGGTTGATAGACAGTACCAACAAATCATGTACAGTTAGAAAGTGAAAACAGTATTTACTGCGTGGTAAATTCTCCTGACTTATTTATGTGCTTAACACCCAAGAAAGAAGAAGCTTTTATATTATGAAGGTTTTTTTCTTTTCTTGTATTTTTCTTTTTCTTTCTTTTTTATTATTTTAAATATAATTTATTGTCAAATTGGGTTACATACAACACCCAGTGCTCATCCCAACATCCTTTTAAAAAGTAGTGTTTTTTTTTATAGGTGACAAAAAAAACCCAAAAATATGAATAAGTAGATAATTAAGACTGTCTTGTTCTCACTGTTTTGTAATCTGTACTTTGATCAATGTATGAGAAACATTTCATTTTATTGGTGTATTATATTTTTTGCCATCTTTATTGTGGTGTAATTTACTTATATTAAGTTAACCAGTTTTAAGAGTACAATTGAGTGAGTTTTTACAATATCTACTGTCTTGTAGCCACTGCTACATTCAAGATTCTTCGAACATTTCTGTTATCCACAAAGTTTCCTCGTCTCCCTGTGCAAACAGGCCCCCTGATCCCTCCCTGCATCCTGGCGGCCTTTGGCCGGCTTTCTGTCATCATAGTTTTGCCTTTTTTTTTTTTTTTACAATTTTCTGTAAATGAAATCTTACAGCATGGCTGTATCTGACTTTTCTCACTTAGCATAATGCTTTTGACAGCCATCTGTATTATTACAAGTATCAGCACTGTGATTTCTTTTTATTGCTGAGTAGCATTCTGTTCTTTGAGTGTTAATACAGTTTGTTTATCCACTCACCCGCCTGGTGGACATTTCGGTAGTTTCCAGTTTGGGGCTCTTAGGAATAAAACTACTGTGAACATTTGCAGTGAAATCTTTGTGTGAACGTATGTTCCTCTTGATCAAATACCTAAGAGAGGAATTGCTGCTTCATGTAACTGTGTGCTTAACATTGTAAGAACCTGTTTTCATAATTGTTTTGCACCTGGCTGGCTCAGTCAGTAGAGCATGTGACTCTTGATCTCTGGGTTATGAGTTCGAGCCCCACATGGGGTGTGGAGCCTTCTTTAAAATAAAAATCATTCCCTAAAATAAAGAGTTTAGAAACGAATTGTAGCTATTTCAGATTCTTTGCTTTTTCATGTGGATTTTAGAATCAGCTTGTCAATTTCTACAATAAAGCCTGTTGGAATTTTGTTGGGGATTGTGTTGAATCTGTAGGTCAACTTTTGGAGATCGTTGACATCTTCGTTCTATTGAGTATTTTGTTTCTTGAGTATGGCATATTTCTCTGTTTATTTAGGTCTTTAGTTTTTCTTAGCAGTGTTTGTAGTTTTGAGTGTACTCATTTAATGTATCTTTTATTAAATTGATCCCTAGGCATTTCATATTTCTGATACTATTATAAGTGATAGCTTAAAAATTTTAATTTCTAGTTCTTTGTTGACTATATGGAGAAATACAGTTGATTTTTATACATTGACCTTGCATTCTGCAACTGTGCTAGATATACTTACCAGTTCCAGTTACTTTTTTGTAGATTCTTTAGGGATTTTTTACATAGATAATCATATTGTCTGTGAATAGAGTTTTACTTCGTCCTTTTTTTTTTTTAACTTTATAATGTTTGTTTATTTTTGAGACAGAGAGCATGAGCAAGGGAGGGGCAGAGAGAGAGGGAGACACAGAATCTGAAACAGGCTCCAGGCTCTGAGCTGTCAGCACAGAACCTGTTGCAGGGCTCGAACGCACGAACCTCAAGATCATGACCTGAGCTGAACTTGGACGCTCAACCAACTGAGCCACCCAGACGCCCCGACTTTGTCCTTTTCAGTCTGTATGCGTTTACTTTTTCTTCCCTCACTACCCTGACTAGGACTTCCAGTACAGTGTTGAATAGAAAGGGTAAGAGTAGACATCCCTGCCTTGTTTCTAATCTTAGGGGAACAGCATTCAGTTTTCTAGGGGTCGGCAGACTATGGCCTGTGAGAACACACACAGACACGCACACACACACACACATACACACACACATATAAAGTCGTACACACACACACACAAATATAAAGTCGTATTGGAATACAGCTACTGTCCTTAATTTACTTGTTGTCTGTGGATACTTTTACCATTTTCTTGATTTGTTATAGATCTTTGTACCTTGTTCCTGAGGGATATTAGTTTGTAGTTTTGTTTTTTTTTTAATTTTTTTTATTTTTATTTTTTTTATTTTTATTTTTTTTAATTTTTTTTTTGTTTTTTTTTTTAATAGAATAGAAAATAGTGTCTTTTCTGATTTTGGTAATGGAGCATGGTGTCCTTGTAGAATAATTTGGAAGTCTTCGCTTTTCTGTTTAGGAGAGTTTGTGTAGAATTGATATTATTTCTTTCTTTGTATATTCTGGATACAAGGCCTTTGGTACATGTGTTGTAAATATTTTCTCCCAGTCTATGGCTTTTTCCCCCCATTTTCTTAATAGTTCTGAAAAGCAGAAGTTTTTCATTTTGATGGAGTCTATTTTTTTTCTTTTATGGTTAGGGCTGTATTGTCAAAGAAATCTTTGTCTAGGTGAAAGGTGACAAAAATTTCTCCTGTGTCCTCTTCTAGAAGTTTTATAATTTTAGATTTCTTCCATTTTGAGTTAATTTTTTGAAGATTTAAGTTTATTTTGAGAGAAAGAGAGAGAGAGTGAGAGAGAGAGAGTGAGAGAGAGAGAGAGCAATCAAGGGAGAGGAATAGAGAGTCCGAAGCAGGTTCTGTGCTGTTAGCACATGATCCTGTGATCATGAACTGAGCTGAAATCAAGAATCTGATGCTCAACTAACTGAGCCACCCAGGCACCCCATGATTTCAAAAAAATTTTTTTAAATGTTTATTTATTTTTGCGTGACAAAGGGAGAAACAGAGCACAAGCAGGGGAAGGGGAGAGAGAGTGGGAGACACAGAATCTGAAAATGGCTCCAGGCTCTGAGCCATCAGCGCAGAGCCTGATGCAGGGCTTGAACTCATGGACCATGAGATCATGACCTGAGCCAAAGTCAGATGCTTACCGGACTGAGCAACCCATTGCCCCCCCCCCCATGATTTTTTTTTTTTTTTTTAAAGTAATCTCTGTACTCAGCATGGAGCTTGAACTTACAATGCCAAGATCAAGAGTTGCATACACTACTGACTGGGCTAGCCAGGTGCCCCTTGAGTTAATTTTTGTATTAACTGAAGTGAAGTGAGAG
>NW_027530007.1:270849-312681 GCF_008692635.1 Crocuta crocuta | reverse complement strand
ACACCCAATACATATCTAGACTGTTCTTTTCCTGTTGTATTATCTTGGCACTTTGGTTGAGAAATAGTCAACCATACAGGCATGTGTGTTTTTCTTCACTCTCTATTCTGTTCCATTGATTTATATTTCACTGTATGTCAACACTGTCTTGTCTTGACTGCTGTTGCTTTACGTGTTTCTAGAAATCAGGCAGTGTAAGTCCTCTGAGTTTGTTCTTTTTCAAAGTTGTTTTGGGTATTTTAGGATCTTTGTTTTTCCATACAAATTTTAGAATCAGCTTGTCTTTCTACAATAAAATGTGCTGGGATTTTGATTGGGGTTTTTCTGACTATCTGGAAAATTAACATCTTAATTACATTGAGTCTTTGGATCCTTGAGTATGGTATGTCTCCATTTAACTAGGTCTTCAGTTTCTCTCAGTAGTGTTTTTTTGGGATATACTAGTTTTACATATATTTTGTTAAATTGATCCCTAGGTAGCTGAAAATTTGATGCTATTATAAATGATACCAATTTTTTAAAAAGTTTCAATGTGTAATTGTTTATTGAAAATGTAAGAAATATAACTGTTGTTTGTATGTTGACATGTTGACCTCGAATCCTTCAATCTTGCTAAACCTACCCTAGGTCTTTTCGATTCTTTAGGGTTTTCTACATAGGTGATTATGTTGTCTGAATAAGAGAGTTCTGTTTTTTTTCTTTTCCAACTGTTGGGCTTTTTGCACAGACTAGGACTTCCAGCATAATATTGAATAGAAGTGGTGAGGGGGGAACATCTATAAATGTGGTGTTCACTGTAGTTTGTGTATGTGTTTTGTGAGGAATCTTCCACTTCATCTAAATTGTCAGTTTGTTGGCATGAAGCTGTTTGTAGGTTCCCTGATCTTTACATTTTTTTCTTTTAAGTGTTTATTTATTTATTTTTGAGAGAGAGAGAGAGAATGAGAGAGAGAATGAGAATGCTGGGGAGGGGCAGAAAGAGGAGGGAGACAGAGGATCTGAGGTGGGCTCTGCGTTGACAGCAGAGAGCCCGATACCGGGCTCAAAGTCATAAACCCTAAAATCATGACCTGAGCTGGTCAGATGCTTAATGGACTGATCCACCCAGGCACCCCACTCCCTTATCACTTTAACATTTGTAAGTTCTGTAGCAATGTCCCGCACTCCTTCCTTCCTGACAGTGACGATTTTTGTCTTCTTCCTTTTTTCTTGATTAATTGGAGCTAGAGGTTTCTCACTTTTATCATCTCTTCAGATAGTGAACTTGCCAAGAGGCCTGTGTTCCAGCCCAGGCACCCCCTGGCCGAGCACGTCATGCACTTGGGGAGAGTGTATAGTCTGTGGCTGTCGGGTATTGTGTTGTATAAATGTTTAATTGATTTTTAAAATTACTTTTCTGTTTTCTAAATAGCTGATTTCTGCCTTACATTATTTTCTTCCTTCTACTTAGGTTCGTTTTGCTTCTCCTTTTTCTAGCTTCTTACAATAGAGGTTTTATATAAAATAAGCATTTAAGGGACACCTGGGTGGCTCAGTCAGTTGAGTGTCCAACATCAGCTCAGGTCATGATCTTACGGTCCATGGGTTTGAGCCCCACATCGGGCTCTGTGCGGTGGATTCTGTGTCTCCCTCTCTCTGTCCCTCCCCTACTTGCACTCTGTCTCTGTCTCTCTTTCTCTCTCTCGATAAGAAATAAACATTGAAAATTAATTAAAAAAATAAAATGAGCATTTAAGGAGCACCTGGGTGGCTCAGTCTGTTAAGTGTCTGACTTTGGCTCAAGTCATGATCTCACAGTCCATGAGTTTGAGCCCCGCATCGAGGATTTCTGCTGTCAGCACAAAACCCACTTCAGATCCTCTGTCCCCCTTTCCCTCTGCCCCTCCCCTGCTCTCTATTTCTTTTTCTCAAAAATAAATAAACATTAAAGAAAAATAAATATTTAATACATTTTTATCTACTGTTTTAAGTGCATCCTACATTTTTTTAACCATTGTGCGTGTATATTTTATTTTGATAAAAAGTTCATTTAAAAAAGAAATTTAAATTATATAAAATTAAATTTTTTACATATACCCAAGAAGTTGCCTGGTTTAGAACACTGTAAGAGATGACTGAAAAGATAAATGTGATGATACAAAAATAAGAGCTATTTTGCTAAATAACTTTCAGAACATTAATTCTAAATTGGCCAGTGAAAGTATATCAAGTGAAAGACATCACAGATTTTAAGTTAGAAGAAATAAGTAGATCTTGTATCCTTTGCATAAACTTTTTTTTTTCTGTTGTTATTCACCTGTTTGTTTTTTTTTTTAACATGTAACACTCAGTGCTCATCCCAACAAGTGCCCTCCTTAATGCCCATCGCTCATTTAGCCCCTGACCCCCACAGCTCACGGTTTGTTTTCTGTACTTAAGAGTCTCTTATGGCTTGTCTCCCTCTCTCTTTTTATCTTACTTTTGCTTCCCTCTCCTTGTGTTCATCTGTTTTGTTTTTTAAATTCCACGTATGAGTGAAATCATGATATTTGTCTTTCTCTGACTGACTTATTTCGCTTAGCATAATATACCTCTAGTTCCATCCACATTGTTGCAAGATTTCATTCTTTTTGCTCATGGAGTAATATTCCATTGTATGTATGTATGTATGTATACACACACACACACACATACTGCATCTTCTTTATCCGTTCATCTGTCGATGGACATTTGCATCCCACAAATTTTAATGTGCATGTTTTCCTTATCAGTTAGACCAACATATTTTCCTATTTCCCTTGTGATTTCTTCTTTTAACCTTGGGTTTTTAAGCAGTATGTAGTCTTATTTCCAAATATTTGGGGGTTTTCCATTCCCTAGTTACTGATTTCTAGTGTAACTCCATGGTACTTGTAGAATATACTCTGTATGATTTTAGCTGTTTCAGAATTACGAATTCATGAAACTTTTGGGAACCGGAAGCTCTTTGATTGTAAAATTAGGGCACAGATTAAGCATCTTAATCAATTTCCCTTCCTCTTTCAGGTGAGAGATCAAGCCCAGCGCTGCTCACGGGTTCTCCTGGATATTGAGGCGGGTGCTCCTGTTCTCCTCATCCCTGAAAGTTCCAGATCAAATAACCTGATTGTAGCAAATCTGGGGAAGTTGAAAGTCAAGAACAAGTTTCTCTTTGCTGGTTTTCCCGGGACCTTTTCCTTACAGGATAAGGTGAGCAGTCAGCATCCGTTCCCTTTTCAGTTCAACGCGTGTTTGAAGATTTCATATGTTGGCATAAGATGACTTGTAACTGCTGTTACTTCTGTAGTGTATGCGGCTTAAACAGTTTTTTTTTTTTAAATTTTATTGATACTTCAGCTAACCTTTTAATAGGGAGAGTGTAAATGGTAACCTCTACCAGTTGTATGCAGTAACTTACCTTAGCAAACAAACCAACAGAACCAGCCTTCTATCTCTGTAATGCTTTTCCCACAGGCACATCTTATAAATAATCACTTTTTTACACACCTGCCTTTTTTCAGCAGATGAGTTTTGTCCCCTGGTTTATCTGAAGCTGTTTAAGAATATCATCATGATAAAATCTTGTACAGTATATGGCCTTACAGTTTAAAACGACTTTAATAGCACTTATTTATTTCTTACTGTTGTTGTCTTCATTTTACATTTGTAACAAATTGGACTCATTGAGAATAAACGACAAAAATGAGAACATGTAGTAAATCACAGACTTTGTGCTGGAGGCGGTTGAATGAGCCCCTCCTGCCCATTTCTGCAGTTGAGGAGACTCAACGCTGCCCAAACTAGGGACGAGGTCTTTTTCTAGGTGTCTGTGCTGACGAAACCTTGTTTGTCTCCATGGCAGCCTTGAGGTATATTTGCTTATTAAGTACAGATTCTTTCTCGCTTCTCAGAAAAGTACTTACTGAAATTCCCAACTAGTTGTGCTCATCTTCAGTCTAACAGCTAATAACATGGGGAGAGCCTTTGAAGGAGGAGGTGCATGAGGTTTCATTATAAGATCTTATGACTGCAAGTAACAGCAATAAGTAGCTGACGTCCTTAGAATAGTTCTTATACATCAGCCAGTGCTAAGCTCTTTATGTATTTGTCCATTTTTCTTCCTCCTTAACAATCTAAGGTGTATTTAATTTTATTAACCCCATTTTTCAAGATAAAGGTCATTTCTTTTGAAAAATATAGCTAGTCAGAAGAACAGTGTGGACCTCAGACTTGGTGTGTCTGCCTTCTGTACGCCATTGCTCTTAACTGTGATCGCCTTCACAGACCTTCAGGTCAGGTCTGTGAAGAGGGTAAATTGGCAGAGGCTGTGCCTGCGATGTGTCCTACTGACCCTTTCCTGCAGAGATGTAGCTTTTTTGAATTTTCTAAAGGGTGTGACACATTTTGTTAGAATAATTTATAGGGAAGAAATCCAAGGATGATTACAGAAAAGATATAAATTTGAGCAGTAACTGTTTGCCTCTCTAGGTGTAGAAAGAAAAGAAAATGAAAAAATGTGACTAGGGTGCTAGTTCTTTTTTTTTTTTTAAT
The DNA here is from genome assembly GCF_008692635.1 of Crocuta crocuta. NCBI lineage: Eukaryota > Metazoa > Chordata > Mammalia > Carnivora > Hyaenidae > Crocuta > Crocuta crocuta. The sequence goes on along the minus strand of NW_027530007.1, from coordinate 308,133 downwards.
ATTTATGTTGAGAGAGAGTGCACACGAGAGAATGAGTGGGGGAGGGGCAGAGAGGGCAGGAGACACAGAATCTGAAGCAGGCTCCAGGCTCTGAGCTGTCAGCACAGAGCCCGACACAGGGCTCAAACCCACAAACTGTGAGATCATGACCTGAGCCGAAGTCGGACGCTCAACTGACTGAGCCATCCAGGCGCCCCCTTGGCTGCTAGTTCTTACCAGGACTTCGCCAAGGACCTCAGCTCAGTTCGGAAGGGAGCCGGAGGCTGTGTTTGTTGGTAATGCCTAAATGTAATAATATTATTTTCAAATCAACATCTCCATGTTTTCCTTCGTTTGTTTTACTTCTCATTCATCCATTCACTCACTCTTTTTTTAAATAATTTTTTAAAGTTTATTTATTTATTTTGAGAGACAGAGACAGTGTGAGTTGGGGAGGGGCAGAGAGAGGGAGAGAGAATCCCAAGCAGGCTCCGCACGGTCAGTGCAGAGCCTGACACGGGGCTCGAACCCATGAAACTTGGAGATCGTGACCTGAGCTGAAACTAAGAGTCGGACCCTTAACTGACTGAGCCACCCAGGCACCTCCATTTACTCATTCTTACTAATCTATACATGTTGAGCTGAAAATGTTTGATTCCTTGAGAGGGAGGGGGTAGAGCAGGAAGGGTGCGGGGAGAGAGAAGGGGTAGAGCAGGAAGGGTGCAGACCACCAGTGAGAACAGCAGCCATAAGTTCATGTTCAGACCAGATGGAGGGGGTTTGGACGAAGGGTCAGGTTTTCCAGATGTCACATCACTTGCTGTCGCTCAGAGAAACCAGATTCAGTGATCAGAGCAGAGGGAGGCGCTAGAGCGACAGCGTCCAGCATTGGAGGGCAGAGCGCCACCAGGTTTACTTCGTAGCTTCGTAGACCAGCCTTCAGCCAGAACTGATGATTGAGAACTTGCTCATTTACGTCGCTGTAGGAAGCACTCCCGTTGGGGTGATGAGCCTTCCTCCCAGAGGCTGCTTTGATTGGGAGAAACAGACTTCCACTTGGGTATATTTTTTAAGAGCATAAAAATAAAATCAATCTCCACCAGTCTTTCACAGCAGGCCTAGTAGAGAACTAATAACCATGGTCTTAAGGAAGAAAGTCAGTTTTCACAGACAAGAGATAAGCAAGCATTTTGCTGCTCACTGACCAGAGTCTTAATATGAAAGATCCATTCGTAAAAGGAAAGATTGGTAACTGCTTCTAAAATTTCTAGCTCGCTTTTCCTGAACGTGAAGTATTTATAGTTAAAATGACTAGATAATAAACAAATGTATCAGAACTTGTGTTTTAACATGAAGGTTGTCCCCCTGTCACCTCAGGACACTTTGTCCCAACATCTTGTTCTAGCTCTGCTGCCATCACTGCCCAAGGGAGAGCCAAGTCCCTCCTTGGGAGCAGTCTTTTGAGCCAATAGTAAGTTCTTCAGGATAGATTGGTTTTCGGTAAGTCTTTGTTTTGAGGACTCAGTCTTTTAGGAAGGGACCGGCTAGAACCAGAATGGGTGACCAGGTTCAATAACACCGTGTTTGTTTCTCTGCCCTTCCTACAAAGATAAAGGACCGATGTTCTACATCGGTTATGTCTACACTCAGGCTCGAGAGCTAACTCGGAAGTTAACTCCTAAAGAATTGCCAAAATATTTGGAGAAGTTTTTGCATGTGAGTTTCTGTTTTGTTCAATAAGGCAAAAAACAACACAGTTTATGGCATTTTAATGAAAAACTTGTCCTATATTTGTTTTTGAGGATTTGATTTTAAGTGGCAGTGCCTACAAGGATCGTTTTTTCTTCAAGGTATTAATCTACCCTTTGGCCTACTGGCTGTTCTGAAAAACCTTATGGGATTCAGCAGTCAATTCACATTCATATGCTTAGAACAGAACACTTTCAAAAACTAACTCTTTAAAGTACCTCATTATTTGAGAAAGCCTGCTTATCATTTTTTCGTCCCTTTCCTGAATCACTTCCCTCCTTAAGGCTTTCTTAAGGACCAATAAAAAGAAAAATTTCTCTTTTTTTGGCCCTAGAGAGTAATTTTTTGATGATCTTATTTGCTTAAATCCTAGAAAAGCTTTATCTTGTTACAGGCCAGTGATTGTTCTGTAGAATTCCATAAGGGCTGCTTGGAGTGTGTCACTGGGTAAAGTATTTGTAATCACATCAGCACATGTGTAGAGCTTTACCTCTCCACAAGCTCAATTGATTGAGGCCTAGATGAAGCAAAGAATGACTTTCTTCATCAGAAATCACGTAGTTACATTTTCCCTTTAATGTATTTGCACGGGTAAGGTTTGCCTAGTGTGCATTTTGGTGGTTAAAGAACAGGAAATAATACTGAAGTCAAAGCTTGCGGAGGGGTTATTTGCCTTTGAGTTCTATGACTTCGGTGCGTTTGGAACTGTTCTACATAAAAGTGTCTTCATGAGTGCAGGCTTTGATTTTCTATGTATGCTTTTCCTTTCGTTTTCCTCAACCACAGCTTGTGCCTAAACCATATTTTCTAAGTCAGCCTTTCAAAAGTTTTCAGTTAATCTCCTCAAGCCATTAATTTCTTTTAAACCAACTACATAGAGGATGTAGAGATAAATCAAATGAAAGAGCAACCGAATGTCCTAGAGTTTAAGTAAACTAAGCAAGGGGGAAGGTTTTTAATGTTGAAATATTTAAATAAGAGCAAAAAATCATAGAACTGGTTTTTTTTTCACTATTACTTATAATTACTACTCAAGGTAACTGGGAAGGAAAACAGTATTCTCATCCCCTTTTTAACGCTGAGAGGAATAAACATATAAGGTGCTACTAGCAAGAAACCCATTTTTGCCCTCCCCACAGCTTGCCTGAGAGAAGGGGTAGAAGCCCCCCAGATAGCATGGGGGCTCAGGGGAGGCTTAGAAGCCAGTTATGGAATCATTCTGGTGAAGAAGATTTCCCTGGTTAGCAATGAACTGAAGGTACTTAGCTGTGTAAAAAAAAAGTGTGTAGTGTTTTCAGTAGAATTACAGAATTTATGTTACCCCGTGTTTGCCCTTAATTTTCAGGCCCTTGAACATAAACATAATAGGAATGTCCAACTACCTATGTTTTCCATTTTGTTCTCATTTGCACAGTTACTTAAAGGGATGAGAGGTGTAAACCCAGAAGGAGCGACTTCTAGAAAGAACAAACATACTCCCATGGCTTCATTCCATTGGAACCATATTGCTGTTAGATACATTTTCTTAGAATAATAAGCCCCTCCCCTCCAGCAAAGCAGTAATGTATCCCATGGCCTAGAGGTCTGCTTTTGCTGTGCTGTGTTTGACCAAAGGCTAAACCACCAACACTTAGCATCTTAAGCCAAAAGATAATACATTCCTGCAAGACTGCTGTAGTTTTCAACAGGTATTGAATGATAAGTAACACCTCTGCAAAGAATTATGTGTGGCAGGAAATACCATGACCCTCTTACCTCTTTCGTTTTTGGGAGCTGGTGGGGGTTGGGGGCCTTGGGAAGTGCCAAGTGTCAGTCTTTGAGGAGCCCAGCGACTGGGATAGGACTTCTGGGAGAGTAAAGATAGTCACCCTCAGTCTTGTCTTCTAGTTTTATTTTGTTTCTTCGCAGGAGTCTGTGCCTTCAGCTTCCCCGACGGGCACCCCCAAACACAGTATGAGGAAAATGACGAGCACGGAGGACCCAAAGGGAACCCATTCCGAGGGGCTGTTCATGATGCCTCCTGCTGGAGTGAGTCCAGGCAGCCTGAGGAGTGAGTCTGTGCCGAGTACCGTGACCAGGCCACCAGGGCAGCAAGCCACACCCTCCACCGGCCAGGTTCCCAGTAGTCCTGGTAAGAGAGGAGAAAGGTGGGGAATTCATGGGACTGTGGCAGGTACCGTGGGCGGGGGGAGGGTGCATCAGAGTGGTAGCGGGTCATTACAGATACTCTGACTTTGATGTTGCTTTAGAAAGCTCGAGAATCTCAGGATGCAGATTCTAGCAGTGGGGTGGCTTCTGAAGTTCAGTTAGCAACACGCGGGGATTTAGACGGTCTCCTAGGACTTTTTCTTCTAGGTCAGGGTAGTTGCCACAAGACGCTGACAGTATAGCTGGAATGATTCCTGCATCCTGAGACACATCCTTGCAAGTCACTGTCGGGACACTATCCTTTTCCTGTTTAAATATTCTCTTTAATTCTAAAGAATCCCCAGAGAACTCTTAAAAGATGTTAGTGTGAATTACATAACAACAGAGATACTTTAAGTAACAATTCTGCAAAGACACGAACCATCCAGTTACTGGCCAGTTACTGGCCAGTTACTGGTGTTCTTCTCTAGAATTTAAGAATTAGTCATTCCAGAGGAAAGCCTGATTTTGGCTTTTCGGTTTTTGTTAAAAATTTAATTTAACTTAATTTTAAATTTTATTTCATTTTAATTTCAGTACAGTTAACCGTGTTCTATTACTTTCAGGTGTACAATATAGTGGTTCAGCAGTTCCATACAGGGCCCTGTGATCATCACACAAGTGCCCTTCTTAATCCCCGTCACCTCTTTCACCTATCCCGCCACCACCTCCCCTCTGGTGACCATCAGTTTGTTCTCTATATTTAAGAGTGTCTTTTGGTTTGTTTCTCACTCTCTCTCTTTTCCTTTGCTTGTTTGTTTCTTAAATTCCACATATGAGTGAAATCTATGGTATTTACCTTTCTCTGGCTGACTTACTTAGGTTAGATAATACTCTGTACCTCCATCCATGTTGTCACAAATGGCAAGATTTCAAAATTTTTTTTTATGGCTGAATAATATTCCATTGTATATATGCCACCTCTTTCTTATTCATTCATCTGCCGATGGACACTTGGCTTTGTAAATAATGCTGCTATAGACATCGGGGTGCATGTATCCCTTTTTTTTTTTTAATGTTTATTTAGTTTTGAGAGAGAGAGAGAGAGAGACAGTGTGAGCGGGGAAGGGTCAGAGAGTTAGGGAGACACACAATCAGAAGCAGGCTCCAGGCTCCCAGCTGTCAGCACAGAGCCCAACGCAGGGCTCAAACCCACGAACTGTGAGATCATGACCTGAGCCGAAGTCGGACGCTCAACTGACAGAGCCACCCAGGCGCCCCTGCATGTATCCCTTTGAATTACTGGCTTTGTGTCTTTTGGGTAAATACCCAGTAGCAGGATTACTGGATCATGCGGTAGTTCTGTTTTTAACTTTTTGAGGAAACTCCATATTGTCTTCCACTGCAGCTGTACCAGTTTGCATTCCTACCAACAATGCTTGAGGGTTCCCCTTTCTCCACAGCCTCGCCAGCATCTGCTGTTTCTTGTGTTTTTTATTTTTTATTTTATTTTATTTTTTTAATGTTTTATTTATTTCTAGGAGAGAGAGAGAGACAACATGAGCAGGGGAGGGTCAGAGAGAGAGGGAGTAACCGTGCCGGGTACTGCTCCCTGTAGTCCCCTGCAATCCTAGAGGCGACAGGAAAGTGGTTTAAGATTGCGTTGATGATTAAATAAATGAGATTATCACAGTCATCATCACAGGGCTGATCGTTGAGCACTTACGTGTGCCAGACCTCATGGCACATACTTTCATAAATCATTGCATTTCACCCCCAAGACACCCCCATGGAGTTTTATTTTTATCCTCATTTTACACATGACGAGACAAAAGGCTTAGGGAGATTGAGTGGCTTAGCTTGCCCTTGGTTGTGCGGGTAGTAGAGTTGGACTATTAGGCCATCTGACTCCAGAGCCCGAATCCTTAAGCTGCGTGATACTGTCTGCCCGTCTCTCTCCGTGATGCGTATGGAGCATGGAGGGGGCGACGCTCGTTGCCGTCTGCTGTTGCTGTGAGGGGGAAGGCAAGCCTGAATGCCTATCAGAAGTGATTTGGGATGCTTTAGGGATGGTTGGAAAGATCTCTCTCCGAACAGTATTTCTCCTCCTGATTTGCTCTTTGTTTCTGGAGTTTTTTTGTGATGAAGATGGGATTAAAGTGGTGGTTTTCCAGTTGCTTCTGTGTATCCTTAGGATTCCATGATGACCCTAGGGTATCTCTGAGCCCTCTGTTCCTTTCCCTATCCCCCTCCACCAGATCAGTTCCACTTGTATCTCTTTCACATATTTATCAAAACAGTAAAAAATCCAGAACTGATATATTTAGAGGGGGCTGAATGCAGTTGTTACAATTTTGTTCTCCTCTATATTCACATGCTGTTGGACATGGTTCCTGCTGTCATGTGTAGGAGACAAAAAAGGCACTAAGCGAGCATCTGAATGTTGACAGAGTCGGATGTTACGGGAGAGACGGAACCGTGCAGGAGGAAAGAACAGAGAGGACCCAGTCGAGATCGATGGGAGGGTGATGCTGTTCAGATAGCGAAGGGCTTGGCGCTTAGGGGGGACAAGGCCAGTGGGCCTGAGGCTTCAGCAGCAGGGTGGAGAGTGGCTTGAGATGAGGTTGTAAAAGTAGGCAGTGGGCTTATGCAGGGTTTATAGGGATTTAGGAGAGGTTTTGCAGAAACAACTTTAGATTAAACGTGGTCATTAAAGCGTAGAAAGAACAGAATGTTATGGTCTCGTTTATTTTTTTAAGGATTACTCAGGTATTTTGTGGGCAGAGTGGTTTTTTGAGGGCCAGAAGGGAATGGTGTAGGTATACTGGAGGGGAGTTACTGGTGGGCCAGGCGAGAATGACAGTGATTTGGGTTAGATCAGTGGTAGTGGAAATGGTTACCTACTTGTCTGAGAAGAGAATTTTGGTGCTGGAAAATTTTGTAAGCCTTTGGGTAACACTGCTCTGCATGAGACCCCTGTAGGATATCCGTGGGAAGGATGGCTGTCCAGTCATTTCAGTCATAAACCCTTCGGGCTCAGCTAGTGTCTCCGGACAGTAGAGGGACACTGAAGGGATGTGCCACAGTAGGTATGTGATGAGGAGGGGGAGGAGCAGACAGGAAGTGTCCAGCACACAGGGGATCACATAGGGGAGGTCTTGGGGCCAGAGTGGAGACCTCTGGATGCTCAGTGTTTTTTTTTTTAATTTTTTTAAAATCTTTATTTATTTTTTGAGACCTAGAGAGAGCGCAAGTGGGGTGGGGTGGAGAGAGAGGGAGACACAGAATCTGAAACAGGCTCCAGGCTCAGAACTGTCAGCACAGAACCTGATGCGGGGCTCGAACCCACAAACCACGAGATCATGACCTGAGCCAAAGTTGGACACTTAACCGACTGAGTTGCCCAGGCATCCCTGGACACTCAGTTTTTTGAAGCCAGCAGTTCTGAATATTTTCTGAAGACAGAACGAACTTCCTTTAGCTTTTTAGTTTTTGTTCAGGGCCAGTCCTTTGGGGTCCTATTTTCTTCATTCTGTCTCTTTTCTTGGGTCCACGTAGAAGACCACATCTGCCTGCTGGATTGCATTGTCGTGGATCTGCAAGACATGGACATCTTTGCCGCAGAGAGACGTCCACGAGAGTATTCTAAGGCCTCAGACGACAGCAGTGGAGATCTGATCTTCCCTTCCTATTTTGTGCGGCAGACGGGAGGGAGTCTCCTAACTGAGCCTTGTAGGCTGAAACTGCAGGTGGAAAGGAATTTGGACAAGTGAGTGGTTTGCATCTGAGTAACTGTCTATCATAGGTAGACTCTTAATAACTTGAAAGTCAGCTGTGTGAAGGTAAGTCCGGAAGAGAATAGGTATTTACTTATTTCTTTGATGTAACAGATGTTCACTGAGTCACTGCTATGTACTAGACATGAAGGCTACTCTAATGGGAGGAAAAACCTTCTGTCTTTATGGGGCCTGCATTCTGTTACAGGGATAGAGGAAGGCAAATAGGTGACTGTAATTTAGAGTTTGATTCGGTGCTATAAATTGTGTTATAGGATTGCCCCGGGGCCTTGGAAACAAAGGTGAAAGGGCACGGGTGTAGTGTGGATTTTGGTGGACATAGGGACGTAGTGATGTCAGGGAAGGTATTTTGGAAGAGGTGACATCTGGATTATATGTTCCAAGCATAGTAGATTCTGGACCTGCTGTTGCTACTTACCCTGGAGCTCCCTTTAATCAGAATAACAGTGGAGATGCAGTTCTGCCCGGCTCACTCCAGTAAGCAATCTGAAAGGACTCCAGAAAGGCTAATGCACTGACTCTTAATCTACCTTTTAATTGGCTTCAAACACAGGATGCTCAGGTCTGCAGTTCAGAGCATTGCTTCAGTTGCCGTTACTTCCGTGGGAACGTTGGGGAAACACCTTGGAAATAAATGTTCTCACACCCCACCTGAAACCTCCAGAGCCTGGCTCTCAGGTGTCTGTGAACCAGGTTCCCTTGTGGGGACCCGGGCCACGTGCACGGCCTGGGGTGGCCGCGTACAGTGCGTGATGCGTGTCCGTCTGGGACATTGGTTTTGGAGAAAGCAGCAATGCTTGTGTTTCAACCACAGGCAAAGATGAGGCTGTAAAGTGATGAAAGAGGTTCTCGTTTGTAGCATTTTGAAGAGCAGTCTTGTTACTTTAATTCCTCTTTGGCTGCTCCCTTCACGGTTCTCGGGTTTGGGTGAGTCATTTAATGTCACTTTTTTTGTTTCTCTCTGGATTAATGATACAGGTCAGCTGCTCTCTCTGGGATTTTTACATTTCATTCGTATTTGTTACTCAAGTGCTCCCTGGCTGGCGCTCAGTTATGGCTGGCAGGGGCTCTCTTTGGTTTCACTGGCTTAGCAGTCTTACGAGGAGCTTCCTTATCTAGAAATCGAACACCTCGTTTGCTTTTCGAGTGATGCTTTCCAAAAAATTTGCTTTGTTAGTCGGATTGTGTAAACTTTACCCACTTCCATCAGCGTTTATGTGCAGAGGGTTGTACTGTTAGTACCTATAGAAGGCGATCACTCGATGCAAGATACCCTATCACTGCAGAGAAACAGCAGCACAGGGGGACACTGGGAGCCTTTCCAACTTTTCTTTGTGGATTGCATCACTGGTCTTTAACATATATAGGTTGTTCTCTGCAGACAAAGTAATTTTTTATTTTCTTCTTCTACTTTAAATCCTGGTCCTCTGTGTACTCAGAACATGATGTAGTGTGCAGGGTCCATGGTGCCCACTGCACCCACCATGGGCAGCTGGGGGAAGGCAGGGGAAAAGCTGTCCGGTGTTGGGATGAGCTGTACTAGCGCCTGACGCAGGCATCGCAACCTTACTCCTGCCCATCTCAGCAGAGACAAGTAAAATCAGGTCCAGATTTTATCCTGATGTCCCATCTGGGCTCAGTGTGAAACCCTGGGTTATGCCTTTAGTTATCATGAAATCTGAAGAGTTAATTAAAGAGCTTGCCGTTTCTAAAAAGAGAGAGAGAGAGAGAGAGAGAGAGCTTGCCATTTCTTTATTACCTTCCCAACTGTAATGTTGAAGCTCTTTCTGAGCCTCATACGATTTTTCCATATTCATAGAGTACTTAGCTAACTCATGGTAGATTTGGGGACTTTTTACATGCACATTTTGGGAGAAGAGGGGCTTTTTGTAGCCAACCATGACACTCAGTTGTGCTAACTTGCTTCATTTGAAATCACGTGAAATTTTTATTATTGGAGGTTAGAAATGAACTGCTTGATAATGGAGGGGGCTACATTTTAGCTCTTATATTTGGAGGTGAGCTTTGTTCATGTCAAGTTAGTGATTTGTTTGCCAAAGTGACCTTTTTTCTTTTCTTAGAGAAATAAGTCATACTGTGCCAGACATATCCATCCACGGCAATCTCTCCTCAGTCCACTGCTCCCTGGATTTGTACAAATATAAGCTGATCCGTGGTTTATTGGAGAACAACCTCGGAGAGCCCATAGAGGAATTTATGCGGCCTTACGATTTACAAGACCCAAGAATTCACGTGAGTGAGACCTTGCTCCTTCCATTAACCCTTAACTTTTGCAGCCTCAGCTGATGGCCACCTTGTGTGTGGATCCCTCCAGCTCACCTGCAGAGAGAAGATGGAGCAAGAAGCAAATTACTGTCTTAACATATTAGCCCCCTTTTCAGATCGGCATTTTCCTTTTGCAGACTGTTCTCAGTGGAGAAGTGTACACGTGCATGTGTTTCCTCATCGATATGGTGAATGTAAGTCTGGAGCTGAAGGATCCAAAAGGAAAAGAAAGTGCTGGGTCCTTAGCCAGGTATGGCTTTAACGGTACCATTCTACTACTCGTGACTAACATTGTAGTAACAGTGCTACAAACAATACACATATTTTGCTTTAGCGCAGAGCAGAGGTTGCCACGGAGGTGGTCTGCACGGTGCTTTCTGGTTGGTCTGCACGGTGCTTTTTAAAAGTTTAAATGTATTTGCCTTATTAGTAAAGACAGGTCCACACCTGGTACTGAAACTGGTAAGTTTGAAAGAGCTTCAGTAATAATGCAACACTTTGGTTTCCTAAGACTCTACTGATTTTGTTTTGTTTTGCTTTAATGTCAGCAGTGTTTAAAAATGTCCTATGTTCCCTTAGTTTCAGGTATACAATATAGAGATTCAACTTCTCTCTAGGTTATGCTGTGCTCCCCTCAGGTGAAGCCACCGTCTGTCACCAATACGACATTATTATACAGTACCATGTCTATACTCCCTGTGCTGTACTTTCGACCCCCATGACTTCTTCATTGCATAACTGGAAGCCTGTACCTCCCTTCTACCCTCCTTCCAGAATCTACTGTGTTTTAAAAATATTTAACTGTAGAACCACCCTTCTGGAAAGCTCAGCAATGTCACGTCACTCATGACATTTGTAGAATATGCCTTTAACACAGTGCTGTTATTTGTATATATCCTGGGCGGGACAGAAGGGCCAACACAGTTGTAGTTGAGGTGGAAGGAGGGGTGGGGGATGGGGAACATCCCAAATAGCCTAGGGAATAGTAAGGTGTAAGGCTTCAATGGAAAAAGTTGTCTTATAGTATATTCCTAATATGATCTTGCTGCATGGTATGTTATCAATAGCTTAAAAAATAATAATAAATAAAAACTACCATGGGGGGGTGGTAAAAGCAGATGACAGAAATGTAGACACACCAGTGACTTAGAAAAGTGAAGTCGTTTTTCTCCTGACACTGTGTGTCCTTTGTGGTCTCCCTGCTGCTCTGCTCCTGCAGCCACTGTGGCCGACAGAGCAGCCAGCATCTTGCTGTGCCAGCGAGAAAAACAAGAGCACGGAGTGGTCTTGAGCTGCCGACCCTCTGGGTTAGAACATGGCCCCACGAAGTGCGGAGGACCCAGAAGTTGTGTCTGCCGTAGGGGAGACCCAGCACTGTGGTGAGCAGCACTGATGACTGCCGCACTGGCCAACATTTCAGAATCGGGGGACTTCACGTACAGAATTTGGATTTCAGCCTCTTTTGAGAAGTTGACAGCACCGGGCCCGTCTTTCCTCCTGGAAGCGCCGCAAAGCCGAAGAGTGCTTGGCTGCCTCTGGAGGCCGCGCTTTGCCCAGCGGCTCACCTAGTGTGTCTCTTGCAGGGCCGGGGTAGACCAAGAGCTCACCGTCATGGCTGTAGAGCCTTGAAGACTGCCTTGTGTTTTCACACTTGATAAACTTCATTTTGATCTCTTGGCAACCATGTGAAGTTGGGCAGACATTACTTCTATTTCCCAGATAGAATTTTTATCTAGTATAAGATTGTATGGCCGGAAAAGTGGTTCAGGATTTGAAAACAGGACTTCAAGGCTAGGAATTTCCCTACTGAAACACTTTTTTTTTTTTTCCCCTTTGTCTTTCCCTGGAGAATCTGGCCTGGCCTGTCTCTAACTCAGTTGAATGAAACAAGGTATAATGAAGCTTAGGTCCCAGATTGTCTTGTGAGCTAGCAATTCTTTTCTTTTTTCTTTTTTTTAATTTTTTAAAATGTTTTTTATTTATTTCTGAGAGAGAGAGAGAGAGAAAGCATGAGCAGAGGAGGGTCAGAGGGAGAGGGAGATACAGAATCCGAAGCAGGCTCCAGGCTCTGAGCTGTCAGCACAGAGCTCGATGCAGGGCTCGAACCCAGAAACTGAGATCATGACTTGAGCCGAAGTCAGAAGCTTAACCGACTGAGCTACCCAGGCACCCCAGCAATTCTTTTCTGATGGCTGGCTACGTCCTTAGTTTCTTACACAATGAAGTAATTCTGTACAGAATGTCATGAATAAATTAGGGATTGCATATTATAGCTTTCTCTGTGACTGAAAAGGAAAAAAAAAAAAGGAGTCGCAAACACATTTCCTCTTGGTGGACCGGTTGCATTATTTCTCTGTGTGAGGAGTATTATTTGCTCTGGTTATTCCAGGAAGCTCTAGTAGTTATATAAAGATTCGGCAGACTCTGGAGAGAGAATCCTGCAGGCAGGGTAGGAGTTGACAGGGGATGATCTCAAGGTACCCTTGACGCCCTTTGGGGATTGGTACACATATACAGCCTTCTCAGACTTAGGGTGAGAAATAAGAATGTTAGTGTGCCCATAGTATACTAGGGTGTGTTCTTCCTCACAGAGTTCCTGTGGACAAGGTCATCTTCCTGGAAATGGAAAGTAAGAGACAGGGCACAGTGACACCTCCTCTGTTTTGAGGAGTCTGTTAACAAAATCAGTGAAAGGTCCTCCCCTTCACTGAACTCTGGTATGCTTATGATTTTTTTCCGTTGTCTTGAACTTACATAATTTTGTAAACTGGAAGAGTTTAACGTCTTGTCTGCTTTTTCCCTTTTAGATTTGACTTCAAGAAATGTAAACTGCTCTATGAAAGCTTTTCCAACCAAACCAAGTCTGTCAACTTGGTTTCCCATTCCATGATGGCTTTTGACACCCGCTTTGCTGGGCAGAAGGCCAGTCCTGGCATGACAAATGTATTCAGCTGTATTTTTCAGCCCTCCAGGAACAGCAGCACTGCCCAGGGATCCATTCAGATCGAACTGCATTTCAGGTAGTGGATCCAGACCCTGACTCTGCCTTTCTTTATCGAGAAATTCCCTTTTGTGGCCAGGGGGCCAAGACCTGTGTCAGCTTTAGAGCATCAAAAGACTGAGGAATCACTGACAAGATAGATAGATAATGGCCCCCTAGTACAACTCACAGTGTATTAACTTACTCATCCTATAACCTTGCAGTTTCACCTATTGGCCAAAAGATGTCTCTGTTGCCTTAAAAAAAAAAAAAAAAAAAAAATTTTAGAATTAAACCAGAGTCTTCAACATCCATGTAAGCTGTAGACTGTTTTAATGTATAAAGTGAATTGAAGAAAGAAGAAATTATGCTTGGTTAAGGGTGTGAAAAGACTCTGGTCTATAGACATTATAGAAAGATAGGTGGTTTTGACTTGCATTATTAATTTGTCTATGTGAGTCTTGCTAACTCATTTCTCCATTTAAAAGGGCTTTAGCCTCTTTGAACTAGATTATATTTTTCTTCCTGGTATTATGCGAGGCAGTGGTGTGTGTAGAATGAACGAATGTTTTGGAATTGTACAGCCCTGGGCTTAAAACCTTGATCTACTACCTTCTACCTGTGTGTCCTTGGACAAGTTCAACCACTTTGAGCTGCCATTTTCTGTAACATAGAAAAGGATGACCGTATCCACCTCACAGGGCGGAGGCAGTAACTAAAGACAAGCCTGGTATGCTGCTTGGCACGGATGGCAGCTCGTATTATTATTACTGATGTAGCCCATGTTGTTTTATGATCTACTACTGTAAGATTTTATGACTGATGACAGACCTGAAAACTGAAAAATTAGGTTTGGTCTAAAATTGTCCAATGTAGAGGGACACCTGGGTGGCTCAGTCAGTTAAGCGTCTGACTTTGGCTCAGGTCATAATCTCACAGTTCATGAGTTTGAGCCCCACGTCAGACACTGTGCTGACAGCTCAGAGTCTGCGACCTGCTTTGGATCTGTATCCCTCTCTCTCGGCCTCTCACCTTGTGCTCTCTCTCTCTCAAAAAAGAATTAAAATCATCCAGTGCAAATCCAAAAGGAGACCTTTGGAAGCAGTGTCAGTTTTATTCTATTAATGCTTGATATTATCAGATATGTTGTAAATAGAAACCAGTGAGTAAAAGATTGGGGAACACAAACACACACACGCACGCACGCACGCGCGAACACGTCATCAATGTTTGTATTCATGTTTTAATGTGCCTGACATTTCAATGTACAGTAAATTCCCAGGGTGAGCTTTCTTTTAGGGAGAGGTCATGGTCACGCTCCATGTGCCTTTAGGAAGTTGAGCAAAGAGACAGTCAAACCTTTGCATGAACTTTTTGGATGTTTAGAAATAGGAGTGCTCCTTGTGCCTTACTGAGCCTTTCCACAAGCAGGCACTCTCCCTGCCTTTGCTTAAATTCTTCTGACAAGTCTGCGAAGCGGGTGACTTCTGCCCCATTTTACAGAGGCAGCAGTAGAAGCTAGGAGAGCGTTGAGCACCTCTCTCAGGTCACAGTGAGGGAGGGAAGCTGTCAGGACTCACACCGGGGCCTCTGATTTCACACCCATGTCCCTTCTGACAGTCCTCAGGCATGGCCGCTTGTGTGTCTAGTGATTGAGCTAACTGCGCGCAGTCTCAGAGGCTAACCTGGCTGTGGTGTGCGGTTCTTTGGTTTGAAGATGTTCATTTGAGCAGGAGGCTTCTGTATATTTGGTTCTTCTGCGGAAACAGTTTCTTCTTGGGTTTTCTATTATTATTGATCTAGCTGCCCAATCTGTCCGCTCCTTGTCTCAGCGATCATGTTTTTAATACACCAGGAGGCTTGAAATCTTACTCTGTTTCTATACCGAAGGTGTATAATTTTTTGGTCACACAGTAAAGTCTTACCTTGGAGCCTGTGAACAGACATACCATTGTGAGTGAGGGGGTTCTCTTGCTCTCTGGATTGGAGCTTTTGAACGCTTTCTGTGTCTCGAGAAGAATCACTCTTCTGTGGGGATTTTGTGTGTCAAATATAAATCACTTCACAGTGTTTAAAAGCTTGGAGTATTTTCCAGAAAAGGGATCAGACATACTTTGACTTTTCCAGTTAGTGCATAGCTCTGACGATCTGTGTTCAGAATGGGATGGAAAAATTTCACTGAGGGCAACATTTTTTCTCTATGACAAAAGAGTGAAGTATTTCTGTGAAAATTGCTGTGTCTGTATGAGGGAGCGATGCATCACTGCGCCCTTTTTCTGGAGGCAGTGAGCCAGGGCTGGGAGAACCCAGAGACTAGAGAAGCCAGCCTGCGTTTCCTGAAGAGGAGCCCCCTTTAAAGGCAGGGAACCAGGCACGTGTAGTGGCTCGAGCCCCACTTGCTTTGGGGCTCACAGAGCAAAGTTCACCCCTGAAAAGCATAAGAAGGTGTCCCTAGCCCACTTTCCTTCTGTCTTCCCCATCTCTGCCTACTCATATTCTGGTTCGGCCACACCGTGCTTTGCAACCAGGCCTGGGGTCCTCCTTGGGTTTTCACCTCAAGCAGAGAACTGGGGGGTAACGGGCTACTGAGACAGTATTCTCTCCTCCCTACCCCGAACTCCACTTCCAAGGTGCTCGGGGTTATACCCACATATAAATGTCATCTTTCTTGTCCTCTGCCTCAGGCTGAAAGATAGGATGTAAATTTGGTGTTTGTAAAGAAGTGATCCGAGACATCAAAGAAAGCGTGCCTTCGTGATCTTCTTGAAATAGCCTGTAGACAGGCAGCTGACATTTACCGAACACTGGTTATGTGTTTCATCTGGTGCTTTGTCTTTTACAGCATTGATATTTCTCATTTTGTAAGTCAGGAAGCAGGCTCAGAGAAGGCAGGTGGCTCATTCAAGGTGACACAGTTTCTAAGTGACCGGATTTAAGCCTCTGCTCTTTCTCCTGTGCCAGGATTCCTCAGCCTCAGCACTGTTGACACTTTAGGTCGGATACTTCCTTGTTGTGGGGCTGTCCTGCGCGTTGTGGGATGTTTAGCGGCAGTCCTGGCCTCTGCCGATGAGATGCCGATTGCAAACCTCCCCCCACCCCCCAACCGCGCGTTGTGACAATCATGGATGTCTCCAGACATTGCCAAAAGTCTCCTGGGGGACAAAGCCACCCCTGGTTGAGAACGGCTGAATCACGCTATCCTGGTTTCTTATGGCATAAAAATATGATTAGCTTTTGAAAACACACACTGAATATTTTATTAAACCAGTGTTCAGAGTTTATTGTACTCAGAGTGGTCAATGTAAAAAATACTGGAAAAATAAGTTCCCAAGCTGAGTAATACACTTGTAAGTTATTTATTTCTTGTTTTATTTCCTTTCCTGTTTTATTTATTTATTTAGGGGGTCTTTTTCCTTGCAGATCTACGAAGGATTCGTCCTGTTTTACAGTGGTCCTCAACAACCTCCGCGTCTTTCTCATATTTGACTGGCTGCTCTTAGTCCATGATTTTCTCCACACTCCCAGCGATATTAAGAAACAGACTAATGTTACTCCTTCTCGCCACCGTAACTCTAGCAGTGAATCTGCTGTAGTCCCCAAAACTGTGAAAAGTGGAGTAGTTACCAAGCGGTCTTCCCTTCCTGTGTCCACTGAAAGGCATCTGGAGGTCAAGGTCAATGTAACAGGTGAGCCTACGTAGGTATGAGTCACTCACTGATTCTTAGTCTGAATGTTAGAGGATGTGTCTTAGAGGATGATATTTCTGTTGTTTCCATATTTGACGTGAGCACTTAACACATTTTCTTTTTTCTTAACGCTTTTTTTTTTTTAATATTTTTGAGAGAGAGAGAGAGACAGTGAAAGCAGGGGAGGGGCAGAGAGAGAGGGAAACACAGGATCCGAAGTAGGCTCCAGGCTCCCAGCTATCAGCACAGAGCCCCACGCGGTGCTTGAACTCATGGACCGTGAGATCATGACCTGAGCTGAAGTGGGACACTTCACCCACTGAGTCAGCCAGGCGCCCCCAGCACTTGCACATTTTCATACAGACCAACAAGTGTTAACGTGGTTGACCTCCGTTTTCAGGTGTGAACTGCTGGCCCTCACGCAGGGTTGCAGGGTTTCTGGGCCCTCTGCTCTGCTTGCCCATCGCCCGTGCCCAGTGGGAGTGCCGCCTGGGCAGCGGCCTTTCCCCCTGGTGTTAAGTCTGGCTTCAGTTTTCTGTTTGCTCTTTAGTGCCCCAGCAGATGTGCCTTCCTGAGTGCAGGCAAATTGGGGATGTGAAAAATCTCAGTTTAAAAGGTAAATAAGTGAGGGGATCGTTACTTTCTTTACAAAAAGAACTTATTCCCTTACATACAGATTGACTGTGGTTTTTGTTAACTAGTGAACTCTTCGGGTGTACCTGTGTGTATTTAACTCGTTGTGTTGGTGTCTGACCCCGGCTACTGCTTGATGGTTGGAAGAAGCCGGCCAGCGTAGTGCACTATAAATGGATTGGGTTTCAAAAGCTCCATCTATGTAGGTTTTTGATGAAAATGAAAAGTAAATTTGCCATGTACAAATGAGTAGAAAATTGTCTGCTTTTAGTAATTTCGGAAAAATCTACTTTAAATTTGTGTATGTTCTTTGTAAATAGCTCCAACAGCTCTGTGGATGATGTCATGCCTTACACTGGCTGACCAATGTTAGCATGTGAATCTCCTTCCTGGGATTTTAAAACTGGTCCCTGCTTGGAGAAGGGGTGATTTCCTGGGCTTCTGAGTATCTGATCTGGCCTCCCAGGAGACTCAGCTTAAAAATATATTCCAGAGAGAGAAGAGGAACTGCCTTGCAGTCCTTTCTGCCCGTGCAGTGCTCTGTTGGTGCAGCTGGGCCTGGCCAGATACAGAAACTTGGTTCGGGATGGCAGTGAAGTGGAAGGTTGACAAACGTCCTGGGGAACAAATCTTTCTAGCTTGCAAACACCCCCGCCCCAGGTGTAAATGTGTTGCTAGTTTGCAACAGCCTAGTGTTTCCCAGCTTCCCAGCTTCAGCTCAGTTGATGATGCTGTCCTCTCCAGGCACGGAGTTTGTGGTGGTTGAAGATGTGTCCTGCTTCGATACCAACGCCATTATTCTGAAAGGCACCACCGTGCTCACCTATAAGCCCCGATTTGTCGATCGCCCCTTTTCAGGGAGTTTGTTTGGCATCGAGGTAAGAAGTCTGCACGTCGATCAAAACACTTAATGGTTTGGCTTAGGAGAAAAGCCTCTGGAAGAGAATTTTACCTCCTCAGCTTTCATTAGGGGAAATGATTGATTGAGTTGGTGGACTCTGGCCGTCTTCTTTGTTTTGTCCTTAAATCTACCAGGTTATTCTAACGTGTGGAATCCAGTCCTCCAGCACTGGGCTGTAAGTGTGCTGAGCCCCTTGACCTCTTTTTCTGACCCCCGCCCCCTTCCCTAGGAAGTTAAGGGCGACTCTGCTCGTCCCCGTTACCCTGTCAGGCCCTGCTGTGCCCCCTCCGTCTAGCCGTCTAGTCCTTGGCAAATGAGGGGGGGTGCTCGTTTCCCCCATGTCCCCTTCCCCCCACATCGAGTTGTTTCCCCCCTTGAAGGCCTAGGGCTCTGTGGTCATGGAAACTCCTTTATAAAAGGCGTTAAGGATTTTATGTGTTATCCTTTTAGGAATATCTAATCTGCAAAAGGCCCTCTCGAAAGAGTCATGCATAACCTCACGGAGTGAATCTGCAGCAGTGCTGCTTCAGGCTCTGATTTAATCTCATGAAGGAGATACTTTGGACTAAAGTGGCCTTTGCAGCCTGCAAATCACATTATGCAATATTAAGCATAAACTGCTCTCTCTGTCTTAAAGCCAGGGGTTGTGGAAACAGATGGAGAAATGAGGCACATTATTATTTCTATTAAGTATTCTTAATTCACTGATTTCAGCTAACATTCCTCTTGTTACAGTATGAGAATATTTAGTCTGGGTTTCTCATCGTTTCCTTTCACTTTATGATTGAACTTTTCATGCCCTATTCTTTATAGTGGTATTGCAGAGTTGAATGAACAAAACTTATTGTCACCATCAGCAGCATATGGTAATTTTTTTTCCTGCATCAGATGTAGCTGAATAAAACCGGTAGAGAGTTCACTTCTTGATCACTTGTTTCTCTCATGTAAATTCTTTCCATGAGATGTGATGTGCGTTGATCATGAAATTGTAGTTCATCTGCTTTCCAAGCCACTCCAGTGCCAGCTCTGAATGGAAAATGTTGGTGATTGATTAATGAGCTGTCAGGTGCAGTTGGGTTTTGTGTAGCCGAAGCCCCTGAAGAAAAGAGGAAAATGAAACTTTTTTTTGCTCCAAAGTCTTAGAAGAACTCTATGGCATAATATTTGAGATTCCTAGAAATTCCTTTCAATCTTTTTCCCGAGGCAGCACAATTGGACCTGAGTTTTGAGACCCCTTTGGTATATCATTGGGGGAGAATTTTTAAAGGAAGCCAAATGAGCTTATTTTGAATACAACAAAGGAGCTTGGTGTCATATGTTTTCCAATAGCGCTAGACAGTGCCTCCCACCCTCCAGAAAGGGGGAAAAGCAAGGGAGACCAACGTGAATGCTTTCTTCTGTACTGTTGTTAAAGCACAAAAATAATTTGGTCCTAGAATGGGAGTCCTCTCTCCCTTCTCTCTCCCCATAAATATATTTATTGTTAAACGTTTTATTATAGAACATTTCAGACATATACAAGTAAACAGATTAATATAATGAACCCCTATATATGCACCACCAGCTTCAATAATTAATGTATTTATTTTCAATTATGAAATAACAATGGTATTACCTAAGATTTGGGAGAGGGGAGAGAAAAATTACCTGTCCTTATGTACAGAGTCTCTGTTGACATTTTGATGTGTTTCTTTAAAGTCATGGTGTAATATTATTTTGATTAGGCTGCTTGTTCACATATCATGTTGTAATTATCTTCCTTCTTTCCATGTGGTCTTTTGTTTTTTTTTAAGTTTATTTATTTTGAGAGAGAGAGAGAGAGAGAGAGAGAGAATCCCAAGTGGACTCTGCACCATCAGCACAGAGGTCAGCAAAAGGGTTCTTAAACTCACAAACTGTAAGATCATGACCTGAGCCGAACCCAAGAGTTGGATGCTTAATTGACTGAGCCACCTAGGCGCCCCGGCCATGGTCTTTTTGTCACTTTTATTATTATTATTTTAATTTTATTTTTGAGAGAGAGAGAAAATGCGAGTGGGAAAGAGAGGCAGAGGGAGAGAGAGAATTGCAAGCAGGCACCATGCCCAGCGCAGAGCCCAATGCAGGGTTCAATTCCACAGCCCTGGGATGGTGACCTGAGGCTAAATCAAGAGTCGAAAGTTCAACTGACTGAGCCACTCAAGCGCCCATTCATTACTGTCAGATGATTGGAAAATATTCTGTTGAGTAGATATGATATGATCTAGGTTGCTCTTAATTTTTTTATTAACTATTAAATAATGGTTCAGTGATTTTTTTTTAATGTATTTTGCATTATTTCCATAGGCTAGTTCCTAGAAGGAAGTAGAATTATTGGATCAAAGGATGTGAGATTTTTGAGCCTTTTGCCTTGTATCAGTAAATTGCCTTTTATATGGGCATGTGCTCTAGCAGTGGGTGAGAATCCCCAGTTCACTCTTGACAGTTTTTATTTCAGCAGCTGTATGGGTCTTTTGATAACACAGGGCTGATTGATACCAGGAAAGTGTTTTCTTTTTTTGTTGTTGTTTTCTGCTGACGGTTAAACTCTTCTAAATCAGACATTAATTCCTACTGTGCTGCATTCCATTCCCTAGGTGTTTTCATGCCGACTAGGGAATGAACATGATACAGCTCTTTCAATTGTTGATCCAGTTCAAATTCAGGTGGAGCTGGTGGGGAATTCTTCTTATCAGAACACTTCAGGATTGATGGATGCATTTAATAGTGAAGATTTCCCACCGATCTTGGAGGTAAGGAGAAAAAAATCTGTGAACCGTGAGATCGTGACCTCAGCTGAAGTCAGGAGTTAGACCCTTAACCAACTGAGCCATGCAGTCGCATCCTGCTGTTTTTTTTTTTTTTTTTAATGTTTATTTATTTTGAGAGAGAGAGAGAGAAAGAGAAATAGGGAGGGGCAGAGAGGGAGGAGAGAGAGAATTCCAAGCAGGCTCCTCACTGCCAGTGCAGAGCCTGACACAGGGCTCATCCTCGCGATCTGGGAGGCTACAGCATCCTGGTTTTAAAGTGGCCTGGTGCTGGCATCCTTATTGCTTTTACCAGTGGGAGCTATATTGCCATTCTCTGAGGAAGACTGACTTTTGAGAAATATGAGTGTGGAACTTGACTCATGTAAAGTTACATTTGAAGATAAAGGAGATCGTTTGAGTGGTCAGCTCATTTCAGAAATGTTAAAAAAATAGAACAAAGCAAGATGGACTAACAGAACTTTGCTAATAGGCAATCTGTCCCCCCACCTACAGCCATTCTCTGATTCTCTGCTTTGATAATATACTTGTAAGCGAATCATTGCTGTAGTAATTTTCCTAGCTTAATATTTTTTATTTGGTGCAGTTTTGTGAACATTTGACCTCACAGCAGAGATGTCTTACCTCATGGCTCTTGGTGCTTAATTTCAAGATTTTTCCAGTCTTCGAACTGGAAAATTAATGTAGTGTCTGTGGAACTTCTATAACTTGAATTAGGAACTATGCCTGTAAGAGGTGTGGGCATAAAAGCAAATGCAACTTTAAAAACTTAACGTCTTTTCCATTTTGGTAGATTCAGTTACAGGCCCTGGATATCAGACTCTCCTATAACGATGTTCAGCTGTTTCTTGCCATCGCAAAATCCATCCCCGAGCAAGCTCAGGCCGCCGCCCCAGACGCAGTTGCCTCGGAGGCCGGCACTGTTAGCAGTCACGTTCCCGGCGCACCTCGAGCTGCAGAGGAGATCAGGGAAGGGACAAGACATACCCTTGATCCTGTCCTGGGTAGGTGTCGAGCTGTAGAGCCCACTCGGTCTTCCTAATGTCTACCCTACTTGTTAACTGTCATGATTTTCTTCTGCACAATTAAATTGTTCAGAGGATAATTGCATGTCATTACATGTAATTATAAGTATGATGCTCTAATTTTTTAAAATACAAGAACAGATCTAACACCCCAAACCAGCTGCACTGGCCTACACTCGTTTTCCTTTTACCATTTCTTCCAGAGTCCTATAGAGAATGCTAAGGTTTAGTTTTAAACCTTGAGTTTTCCTCCAAAGTTACATGGATAATATTAATTTTCAGTTTTAAGCTTTGACAAACACAATCCATTTAGGGAACAGACTCTTAGAAATTTCAGGGTGCTCCAGTTAGGAGCCCTTTTTTGCCTAGAGAAATGGAATGTTTTCGTCACCAGTTTCTGAATTTCTTTTCTTTTTTCTTCCGTTAGTCAATACATTAATTGTATACAATTATTTATAAAAATTACGTACTGCTCTTTCCTAGAGTTGCAGCTGGCTAGACTGCAGGAGCTGGGGTTCAGCATGGACGATTGTCGCAAAGCCCTTCTGGTCTGTCAAGGTAATTTGCACACAGGTTTCCATGGCCTGTCCATCTTAATAATACGATGCTCCTCACTGCCCGTCTCCCCTGCCCCTGCAAGGTGACTTGGAGAGGTGGACTGTTTTTCAAAGCCCCTCCATGATTTTCTTTGAGCTGACCATGATCTTGGGCTGGAAATGAGCAGCAGTATTTCCTAGTGGATAAGAACCTGGGCTGTGGAACAAATGCTTGGCTTTAGGTTTTTACTTTGCTGCTTTTTGATTACCTGTTAGCGACATAGGCAAATTGCTTAGCCTCTCTGTAGCAGTGCTTCCTTGTCCGTAAGAGGATAGATAAGAGTGCTTCCCTTGGAGGTTTGATACAAATAGGCAGTATATGCAGAGCACTTAAGGGAAGTGCCTGGCACACAGCAGGTGCTCTGATGCTGTTAGGTTAGGTGCTACTGTTGCTGGTGGTGGTGATGCCGATAGTCAGGACCACAGAGCACCGATATGCCTTGTCCTGTGTTTTCTTGTTGAATTTTTATAGCCCTTGGAGGTGTGCATTATTATCCCCATTTCAGATAAGGAAACTGGCTCAGATAGGTTAATTAACTGGTCTCAGGTCACCTATTAGTGAGGGGCTGAGATGGACTTAAAGCCAAGGCTGCCTGGGTTCTTTCTACTGCAACATATTTCCTTCCCACCTCCCTCTGTGTAGTCCTTTCTCTTAAAACAGGAAGATAAAGCAAAAGCTGTATTTTTTCTAGGTTACACTTACATGTACATTTCTCCGTTTCTTTATGTACTATGTATATTCATACATATATGTACATATACCGTGTATGTTGGCAGATTATATTGCAAATATAATTTTATAGCCCTTTTTACAACACGGTTTTGTTGAAATATAATGTTATTACAATATACTTAATATTAGCAGCATTTTCCTATCTCATTAAAGTTATAAACATTAATTTTTTACATTGAGCTAATGGTATATTTTAATTTATTTAACTATTTTCTTGTTTTTCATTCTTTAAATACTGTATATAATTCTGTAATAAATATTTTTTGGTATGAACTTCTGTCTGTAACCTTTATTTAGTATTTCCTTGGTAGGGAGACCTAGTAGTATAAATCCTGGATCAAAGGATTTAGATATATTTTTCAGGCTTTTTATTCAAATTCACAGACCTTTTTCTGAAACATTGTGTACCAGGCCACACTCTGACCAATTATGTGTGACAATGCTGCCCTTACCACACAATTATTTGCATTAAATGTTATTGTTTTCCTTCTGTGACAAATGACAGTGGATCTAGTTTGTTAGTTCGATTAGCTTAATACCCCTTTGTGTTTACATCGTCATTTTTTTTCCCTTTCTTTAATAACAAAACATTTCAATTTCTAAGAGCTTTCTAGATTTTTGTTAATTTTTATTTCTGTAGTAGCTAAGGTGTAGTTCCATCAGTTACAAAATAGATAACAACTAATGTTAATAGAGCCTTCGATACGTGCCAGGCTCTCTCCTTGGAGAGCCTCACTTGCGTCCATTTGTTTCTTCCTCATGGCAGCCCTGTCTGTGGGTGCTGGTGGACACAGAGATCAAGTAACTTGTTCAAGGCCCAGCATCTAGTAGGTGCTGGAATCCGAAGCCAGGCCATCTTCCTCTAGAGCACACACCCTTCACCTGTTCTGTGTACTGGTCTCTGCTAGGTTCTAAATATGGGGTTGCATGGCCCTCCTTTTCTTTTTAGCTTTAGCAACTTGGTTATGTTCAGAGCGCTGTAATTTAACAGTTGTGTATCACACACACTTCTCATTGCTCTCTGTTCTCAAGGGATTTGTGATTGGTTGAGAAGATGAAGTATAGTAGCACATCATTATATGCAGAACTACATACTGGGGGGCCTGGCTGGCTCAGTCCGTAGAACATGTGACTCTTGATCTCAGGGTCATGAGTTTGAACCCCTCATTGGGCACAGAGCTTACTAAAATAGTAATAATAATAAAAAAATAATAATAAAACCCTACATAGTGAAGATTACGTACTTCCCTACTAAGTGACATCTAGAATTTGGATCTTGTCTTTTCCTTCCTTCTCCTTTGACAGATGTCATAGGGGAAGGATGGCTCCTAGAGGCATTTGGAACCAGACCATGAAATGTGGTGAACTTGAGAGGAAGGCGTGCAAGGGGGCTTCATTCTGTTTGCTTAAAATTAGAATTGCTATCATTATGGTAGTTTTTTTTCCCCCCATAAGTCTAAGAGTACATCTGGGCACAAGGTTCTCTTGGGCTGTCCAGTAGGTCCCTATGAACTTTATTTCTCTGTTTCCTCCATGAGTTGTTTGAGTAGCTGTGCAAACTGGCTGAACTGATCACCTTTACCTTTTTTCTGAAGGCCAACTGAAAAAGGCAGCAAGTTGGTTGTTCAAGAATGCCGAACCCCTGAAGTCTCTTTCCCTGGCTGCTGAGAGCCGTGAGAGCCAGGGGCCTATGGCAGCACAGCTGATCTCTGGGGTGGAGGTGAAAGCCGAGAGCGTGTGCATCTGTTTCATCGATGACTGCATGGACTGCGACGTCCCTCTGGCCGAGCTCACCTTTTCCCGTGAGTCTTGTCCTGATTTTCAGATTCATCGTGAAGATTTGTAATGATTGCGGAGTTATTTGGGGCATGTCTTTTTTTAAATGATATTCATGCTCCCCCCACCCCCTTAGTCATATGGGTGAAATTTTGGATAATAGTTTTACATATGTTTTTCATTATTTGTATTTTAAAGAAATGTGTATTTATTTGTCATATGTGGCCTTCAGCCTCTAGTTTGGAAATAATAGAAATGGTCATTGATGAAATTTCGGTTACATTAACAGCTCTACCTAAATCAGTCCTGGTATCTCCATTTTGTGTATCTTTTTATGTATCTAAAGACTGGAGTGAGTACTGTTCTTAAAGACCTTGAAAACCTAATGCTTGAAAATAAAACACACACGGTCTTACCAGAATGCTCTCCTCAGTGTCCTCCGTGGGGCCCTGAGAGACGTCTTCCAGTAGCAAGCGACAAGGGTACAAGGACCCTGTCCCAAATCGTGCCTTGGCAGGTGGTGTGAGATGGGGCTTCTGAGGAGAGTGCCCGAAAATCTCACCGCTGTGTTTACTTTTAATTTTCCATTGGTCTGATCTTCAGCCTCTCTTCCCTTCAAGGAAGATTCCATCCCACAGATTGAGTTCAACCTTTGATGCGCTGGGGAGGCTTTCCTTTCCCAGTGCTTCAAGGCACCACAAGAGCCACCTGATTGAAAGTAACAGCTGGGATTTTGACTTAGTGGCTTTTCTGCAGGGAATAATTATTTCTTATTTTTCTGTGGTAGTCTTGAAATTTTGAGCTAATATTTATCAGGACATAACTGCTCTCATTGGCCTGCCTTCGGATTTTCAGATATTCAGGGAGAAGTATGGTTTTTATGTTCCTGTGGACTTGAGATAACACAGATATACCTGGGTGCCGAGGCTGGGGACTGGAGGGAGTCAAAGGTAGCCTTTGCCTGAGGCACAACACTTAAAGAGGTGCCAAGAAGCTCAGGAGATATTACGACAAATACAATTTTAACACAGTGATTTTTTTTTTTTTTTTTAAATCAGAATTCATGCCCCAGATCCACAATGAACAAAATCTCAAAATGTGATGTGTTTTCCGCTGAGGTCCTCAGTAGCAGACATGATTGACGTATCTTCACTGTGCTTTAATCTGCAAAAGAAAGTTGTGTTCATTCTCGGCCCAGCACTACAGTAAAATCTGCTTCCATTGCAGGCCTGAGTTTTCTGCAGCACGTAAGGACCAGCCCCGAAGGGTACGCACACTTCACCCTTTCTGGAGATTACTACAACCGTGCTCTGTCAGGTCAGTGTTTAAGTGCATGTTATCACGGGACTTAAAGAACACACTTCAGTATTTGCCTGGGCCTATTTCTACATAAATTTCACATGAGGGAANGTGTGTGCATGAGCACAAAAGATAGAGACTTTTCATTTTCCTAACATATCTGGTATTTTGCAACGGAGGTGTTTAAAAAGAAGTTTTCATAGGTAATTCTTTTTGAGGCAGGAATTTGGCTCCTTCTGGAATATGAAATTGCTTAGTAGTGAAGGATCATTTGTCTGGCCCCCATTAGTAGCTAAATTTCTTCTTCTTTTTTTCTTTTTTAAGTTTTTATTTATTTAAGTAATGTCTGTACCCAACATGGAGTTTAAACTCACTATCCTGAGATCAAGAGTTGTATGCTCTTCCAACTGAGCCAGAAAGGCGCTCCCGATAGGGAGATTTCCACCCTACATAAGCCTTTTATTTTTTTATTTTATTAAAAAAATTTTNCCCCCCCCAAAGCAGGCTCCAGGCTGTCAGCACAGAACCAGACGCAGGGCTCGAACCCACGAACCATTAGATCATGACCTGAGCCGAAGTCAGATGCTTAAACAACTGAACCCCCCAGGTGCCCCCATAAGCCTTTTAGACATCAAGCCTCCTTCCTGCTTGCTGGGCTTGTCCCATTAGAAGCATACTGAGTCAGTGATAACGTATAGTCTGTTGTATCTCGTCCCTCAAGCAAAACACAGTTCATCAGAGCAGGCTAGTCTCCTGGGGACATAGAACCTGGCTGACACTGGAATGCATTTTCAGGTTTCTTTCCTTCCACGGGAAAGACCAAGCAAGAGCCTGTACACATGGACATTCAGAAAGTTTGGTAAACGAGGGCTGAGCAGCTGACTTGGAAAGTGCTTTGCCATAAGAAAGTTTGGGTAGGTGTGGGCAGAGTAGAACTGCACAGCCTAAGGCTTAGATGACCTAAGAGTGGCTGCTCCCTTTGATTCCAGTGGAGGATGAAGCGTCATTTATTGTGCTACTGCAGATTGTTCTAGAGTACATGTCACATTTGCTTGCTTATGTTAGTTAGCATTTTCTCTCTGTGTTCTGGATTCACCACTCTCATTTCCGAACCATTTGACATGTTTAACTTTAGAATACTGACCCATGTCTTATGAGTTGAGGGAAACTCTTATAGGGCATATGGGAGCCATTTTTTGAGAATCATCATTTTTCCCAGAGCAAATATTGCTTTCTTTTAAACTGGAATGAACACATTCAGGTTACTAGGTGCCCAGTCGTGTGAGGAGACAATGTACCTACTTCATGCTACATCCTGGGTTGTATTTTAGTCAGTCCCCTGACCTGTGGCTGATTGAGTATATTTAGAAAACTGTTAAAAATTAACTGTCTTGAAAAGTTGAGTCTTTAAAACCACGGAGAGATATAATTTTCCTTACCTGTCAGACTGGCAAAAATGAAGTGTGACACTGTTATGAGCTGCAGAGCTCTAATATCTTGACATGCGAATTGTAAATTGGGGCAATCAGTTTGGAAAACAGTTTGAGTATGTATGCTTATACTCAACATACAAC
Source organism: Crocuta crocuta (assembly GCF_008692635.1). NCBI lineage: Eukaryota > Metazoa > Chordata > Mammalia > Carnivora > Hyaenidae > Crocuta > Crocuta crocuta. The sequence continues at coordinate 280,206 of NW_027530007.1, read as the reverse complement.
AGTATGAGTTGAGTATGCTTATACTCAACACCCCAGCAACATACTTCTTTTAAGTCTGCACCCAGTAGGGTCTCTTGCTCATGTGTGCTCGGAACCAGGTAGAAGACTGGTTATAGTGGTGTTCCTCCCCATCATGGGGATGTTTCTCAGAAGTAGAATGAATACATAGATTATGGTGTATTCGTAAGTGGATTACAATTCAGTGGGGAAAGTAAATGTGCCACAGCTGCATGGCAGCGACACAAGGGAATCTCAGAGGCACGTTGTTGGGCAAAAATAGGAACTTGCAGAAGAACACATATGTCAGATTCCATTTATGTAAAGACCGCCAGTAGGACCACCTCACCAATATGTTCTGAAGAAATGACACGCATGTGCAGTGAAACGATGAGAAAAGAGCAAGGACATGATTAAAAATCCAAACTAATGTTGACTTGGAGTTGGGTGGGAGACGTCTGGTGGCAAGGGGGGCTGACGTGGGAGAGTGGCCCTGGGGGGCTTCAAAGGAACTTCTCATTTTCTGTTTCTTAAGCTGAATAGTGGGCATAGGCGTCTGTAGTAATTTTATTCTTTAAACCATACATATGTGTTGTTTATATGCCCTTGTGTCTATGATGTTTTAAGTTTAGAAATTTGAAGAACTTATGTTAATGAATTTCTAATTATGTTCTACCTATTCAACCAGTGGATTCTTTTTTAAAAAATTTTTTCATGTTTGTTTATTTTTGAGAGAGAGAAAACACGAGTGGAGGAGGGGCAGAGAGAGAGAGGGAGACACAGGATCTGAAGCAGGCTCCAGGCTCTGAGCTGTCAGCTCAGAACCTGAAATAGGGCTCGAACCCATAACCTGTGAGATCATGACCTGAGCTGAAGTTAGATTCCCAGCTGACTGAGCCACCCAGGCGCCCCTCAACCAGTGGATTCTTAATGGAAGCCGGAGAATCAGATTTAATAGTTCCTTCAGCCATTGTTAGTACTTTTCCATCATGAGTCGGAGACTCCTTTTTCCATTTTGAGTGGACCAGAAGCAGGTCCTGCTGATTTTCCATAGAGAAGGCACATGTACTCTTTGCCCTCCTTCCTCCCACCTCTGGAAGACCATGTGGGGTAGGTATCTGTCCTTGTACTCACATTCTGTAGCCACCACAGACACTTGTAGGGTGACCTATAGCTAAAGATGGTGCTTTCGCCATGAAATCACATTGGAACTAGAAAGCTATTAAGCTATAGTTTGTCCTTGCTGAGCATTTGTGAACAGTGTTCCCTATAAACTCTTGATATCTGCTTAACAGATGTCTTATTTCCTGTGTTCTTTTAGGCTGGGAGCCATTTATTGAGCCATGGCCATGCTCTGTATCCTGGCAACAACAGGCAGCTAGTCGTCTCCATCCTCCTCGACTGAAGCTGGAAGCCAAGGCCAAACCCCGTCTGGATATCAACATCACCTCTGTACTAATTGGTGAGTGGAAAGTCATCTCTAGAAGATTGGTCCTTTCTTTCTGTACATAAGTCCCTTGGCTTAGACGACTGGTAACCCTGATTTAGCAAATACTTGGGCCCACCCCACACATCACGTACTCAGCACGGCTGCTTTCCTGATGAACCCTAACCTAGCCACACGATTCTTTTCAACCCATTGCTCTACAGTTGGCATCTCGTATTAATGCCGTCAGTGACCTAGCCAGAGTGTAGACTATTTGGGCAACGTAAATGTCCGTGATAAAAACTCTTTCCCCCGCCATGTTTGGTCATGGGGTTGTTTTTTTTGTTTTTTTGGTTTTTTTTTTTTTAATGTCCTAGAAGTGAGTTTAGATTCGCTTCTTTCAGGCTACTCACACACAGAATACTTCTTAAAAGGTGTAATTTTGACCTTGTGTTTATAGTAGGATAAGTTGCCTGTACTGTTTCCCATCAAGTTATCACATTGACCTAACTCTCCAAATCACCGGCTTGAAGGGGTGCCAAGTTAATGGCGTGTGTTCTGAAAGTTTCTTTGAAAATGTTGACAGGTACACTCCTGGATTCAGTGTAGGTAGTTGGAACCACTCTGTGCCTATATTTATATCCTTGTAAGAGAAGAGTAACATTATCATACAATCAGGTATTGCCTGCCTTTGCTATGAAAACTCTCGCTGTTTGAACCATTGATCTACACGACCTGACTTTGGGGTAATACTATGGTCTTTGGAGTGATAACATACACTGCTGCCAATCTGCAAACTTTCTTCAGTGTGTGGGATCGAGGCTCATAGGGTATCCATTGGCTTATTCCATGTCAGAAGAAGATGAAGAGAATGTATAGTGAAGTGAGACCATAAGTTTAGTGATTGAAAAATTTTTTTAAACCACTGTTTTACGTGACCAGATTTCATTCATTAAATTTGGATAATTGATCTCATGATCCTTCGATGCTGTATTATTTTGATCTTACGTTATTTCATATATAGTGTGTTCACATGGAAGTTTAGGTAAAGTTTAGGGTAATATTTTGGAAAGCTGCAATAAACAAGAGCTTACCTGAAACAAAACGATTTTATTGATATTTCTGGTGAGCCTCTGTCTATTTAAAAATGTCTTCCAAGGGGACCTGGGTGCCTAGGTTGGTTAAGTATCTGGCTCTTGATTTTGGCTCAGGTCATGATTTCATGATCTGTGGGTTCAAGCCCCTCAATGGGCTCTGGGCTGACAGTACGGAGCCTACTTGGGTTTCTCTCTTTCTCTTTCTCTCTGCCCCTCTCCTGCTCACACACACATACAAAATAAGTAAAAAATAAATAAAGTTTAAAAAAAATTCCAAAAGTCATTCTTGTCTGTGGTAAAGCTTTTTTTTTCCCTTAAACCTCCAATTCCTCGTTCTTAACACCATGCTGAAACCCAGAAATATTACTGTGACCTCTTAGTGTTGAAATAAATCTTCTATATAGCCAACTGTTGGAACTGAAAACCAGAAACCAATCGTTCTGGTTCTAAAACATATCCTACCCTAATTCGTAGAAAAGGTCTTTATCCAAGGGCGGTGCATCGTAATTATTTTGTTAACCTGCCCTTCCCATTAGAGTTCTCTAAAAACAGTAAAACCGTTCTCCTGGAGAATTGTCAGCTGGATTTCAGCTTCTTGAGTTTGGTGGTTTTATAACAGCCTCCTCACTGGTTTTTCTGTCTTGAAATCCCATCCCTTAGCATGGCATACCGCACTCTTCACAAGCTAATTCCCTTTTCGAGACTTCTTTGCTGTATCCCTATGCCAGTAGGTCCAGAGTCACACCAAAGCATTCAGTGTCCCCTAAAAGTGCTGTGTACTTTCATGTCTTAAAAATCTTTGCATATGCTCTTTTGGCCTAGAACGTCCCCGCATCCCTGATCCCACTAGTAAACTCTAACCTCTGCTCATTCAAGACTCAGAGCAAAGGTCCCCACATCTCTGAAGATTCCCATGGGCCTTGGTGTGTACTGTCCCACTTCTGCCAAAGCAGAATGAGTCTTCCCCTGTTCTATGCTCCCATCGAATTTTATTTATGACTTTGTTTTAGCTCATCCCACGTTGTGGGTTTGTGGTGATGGTTGTTTGGTTAACATTGATTTCTTCCAGCGGAGCGTGAGTTCTCCAGGGGACAGACTTTCTGAGAACCTAGCATAGCGCCTAGCATGCAGTAAGACATTCAACAGAAGCTCATTTTGCTGAATAGTAATTCTGTGACTTGGAGCCTCGATCTCTTCTATTTCCATACTTAATGTCTTTGGGGAATTCTTTCTAGACCAATATGTAAGTACCAAGGAATCGTGGCTGGCAGATTACTGTAAACAGGACAAGGAAATAGATGCAACCACAACAGAAGACTGGATGGGCTCTTCAGTGGATCCTCCCTGCTTTGGACAAAGTAAGATTTTTCTCTACCAGTGTCTGAATAAATCACTGTTGACCAACACAGCCATGTTTTATTGAGAAATCCAAATAGAATCATCATTTTCTGAGGCAAACCCTACAGGAAATTCTGACTGTCTTCTATAGCTCTGTTTTCATCTTTGCAGGAGACATTTTTCTGGCACAAAATATTGAACTTTCGATATGGGCTCTAATTCCTCCACCTTTGTGGGAAAGCAAAGGTCTGTGACACATAATTTTCTAAATTCTGGTGACATTGCATATGAGCTGGTGTGCCTGAAAATGCATCAAGGCCAGCCGTTAGTCAGTGTGTTTCACTTGGCAAAACTTTCCAGTTGATTGGGACTTTTTGACCGGATTTTAAAAACTAACTTTACAGTTTTGTGAATCCAGAGGTACAGAGTTTGAGCATATTCTTGAAGGAAGGGCAGGCAGGATCCCATATGGAAGAAATTGTTAAAAGGAGGGCTCTGTATTGTTCATAAAGAAGAAAAGAATTGAATACCCAGCCTTTTGAAGAATGAGGAGTCCGTTTGTTCTCTGTTAACGATGTTTTCTTTCCTTATTTAATGCCTCACCATGGAGCTCTGATTTCCTTAGAGCCGGGGAGAGTGTGACGGCCAACCGCGTGGTCCTTAGTTGTTCACAAGCCATTGTCCTCCAAATTCAAGTCAGCCCCAACTCTTTCAGTGTGGTTTCTTTGGGGAGTCCTGGCTGGGCTTCACATAGCTCATGAATGCTTAAATATTCCATCTGGTCTGCAAACATGTCACGGGAAGATGGATTTTCTTAGTTTATGAAGTATTGGAACTGGTTCGTCTCTCCTCAGGGTGCATAAGCGGACTTTCTATCTGCCTTGTACTTCTAGAAGGAGGGACAGGAAATGTCAGCTATGCTTTCTCTCTGTATTCCCAGGCTGTTGCTTCTGAGTTTCAAGGTCATTGCTTAGGAGCCAGGGCTTTTCAGATATCATCAGCTTCAATTCTGGCTCCTCCTTGAACCTTCCCAAAGTGTATGTCAGGAGAATGTGACAGTCTCCCCAGGAGACTCTAAGTAACCTTTGTAATGTGTAATATGTCCTAGAGAGTGTGTTTCAGAAATTGTTACTCATACAAGGGGAACTTGAATCCAGACTCCTTGTAAACATGGGGAAGACCTGATCTTCAAGATTCTGAGGAAGAGTTTTCTATTGTCCCCACCCTCCCACCTTTTTAAAAAACACTTTGTCCTCTTTCTTTGTAGTTGATAAGCTGCCTTATCTGTGTTAAATGCCAGTGCTAAATTAAAGCTGGACTTTTATGGTTACTTAGGCTTACAAAGGTGTGTCTTTTTAATTAGACATAGATGAATATACCTAAATTTCCAAACCTATTTCCTATTGGAAGTTCCTGGGTAGCACCATGTCTGGTGGATGCGATTGTATTCTTTCAGCAGGTCTACTGAATTAATTGGGGCATTTGTTTTGAAAGTCAGTAGACTTGAACCTTGTTGAACCGATCGCATCTCTCAGGTCCTGTTCACGAACGTTTAGTCACAGTGCCCCCAAATTTGTGCATTTCCTCAGGCCAGCACAGAACGAGCTTTTGAAATTCTGAATAGGAAATTCTACCTATCAGAGCTGCTGATTTCTCACTGTCTTTTAGCAGGGGAAAGAAATGTCATTTTTGAAATTATTGTTGGCTTTGTTCAGTAAGGGCTGAGATTTCTGCAGGTACCCCGATGGCATGGCACCTTGCTGAGCTTATTAGTTTTGTATTCCAAGGACATTTATGGAAATATCAAATGTAAATATTCTAAAAGCTTCCATGTTTAATTTCTACTATAATATTATGAGATCGCTCCTTGGCAGAGACTCCTTAAACTCGGAACACAGATGGACTCTTTCCCTTGAAATTTTGAGGCCTGTGGGGGATTAGCCTTCTGCTGCTACTGCCTTTCCAAAGTAGAACCGAGCAGTCACCACCCAGGTCTGTACTGACTGGTCTGGGAACTTTTCCATGCCATTTAAGAGCATACGTGCTTTAAGTGAAAAATCCTGAAAAGGCTTTTCATTCTGTTAAAGAGAACGTGGACAGTGTTTTCTTATCCCGGTTGAGAAAAAAGAGGGGTGAGCTCCCATGACACTCGTCCACAGTAAGAGCCAGCATAAACATGTCCCGCTTGGTTGTCAAGGGCTCTCTTAGTTCTTAGCAGTCATGAAGGGGATGATCCTGTAACTGCATGATGCTTGCAAGTTTTGTAACGTACTCTCTTTGTGCTAACGTGTTGGAGGTGAGTCTTGTTCACTGCGCTTATTCTTACGCTCTAACTTTGTCTCTCCTGTCTACCAGGCCTCCCCCTTGTCTACCTTAGAACTAGGAGTACAGCCAGTCTGACTAACCTAGAGCACCAGATCTATGCTAGAGGTACAGTATAGCCAAGCGAGGGCTTGCTTGCTTTTCCTGTTTGAAGAACTGCCTTGTCCACCAATTTTCTGTGAATGGGAGCTGAGTGGGGTTCCTCCCGTCGGGGGGACTGTGCTTTAGTAACAGGGAAGGGGGAAGGGTGCTTCCAACTGATGAATACAGTGACCCCCTCTCAGAAGCAAGCGCTGTGCTGACTCTTAATGCTGTGTCTTCCATCTGCCCCAACCCTCGGTGCAAGTGGACTCAGCTCCGTGGTGTGTAGTGCAGAATTACCGAGTGCCAGAGGTGATTTCTTGCTTTGAAAAGCAAGTAAATGGAGGAAAGCCATCCTCCATCAGGCACTGCTTTGTTTATAGAATACTCAGTGAACATTTATTCTTTATTTTTTAAATGTTTTATTTATTTTTGAGAAATAGGGTGTGAGTGGGGGAGGGGCACAGAGAGGGAGACACAGAACCTGAAGCAGGCTCCAGGCTCCGAGCTGTCAGCACAGATCCCAGCGTGGGGCTCGAATGCATGAACCATGAAATCCTGACCTGGGCCGAAGTCGGACACCTAACCAACTGAGCTCCCCAGGCGCCCGTCAGTGGACATTTATTCTTACGGCGATGCAGGGGGTTCCGTGGAACAGGAGCTATCGTGATCGGGAATTGAGCTAAGAGAAAGTTTCCCAGTAAATATTTGCTTAGAAACAAATTGTGATTTCTTTAGCTATGAATGGAGTGCTTCAGAGATAGAAAATAAAACATTCTTTATTTGTATCTCTGACCCTTTAAGTTTCCTTGAGAATTTGACTAATAAGTAAATATGATGGAAGAGACCATAAACCTCAAGGACTTGGAATCCCACGATGTTCACTTCTTCACTAGTTTGAAGGAAGGCAGTTTAATTGGAATAATTTTATGTTTGTACTTGGCTGACACCAGATCCTGCCTGGGTCATGATGTATTTTGTACAAAAGACCATTAGAGCTTCCTCATTCAGAGCAGGGATATTCATTCACGGGGGCAGCATGTGGGTTTTTTCTGCAAGGTTTTGTCCACATGGATGTTAGGGGGAGGACTCACAAAAGAAACCCTTGATTGAATCTTCATTTATTAATGGATTTGGATTTATATGCTAAGCTTTTCTACCTCTTTCAGGCCAAGCAAACCATTATTCTCTATAGCTGATGAGGACATAGAGGCTGAGGGAACCTAAGAAATTGGCCTTTATCCACATGACTAGCTAGTAGCAGACCTGGGACTTTCCTCTATTTCTTCTGATTTACAAACCAGGTCCTTTCTGATAGACTGGCCGCCTACATAGCACATTTATAAGGGCCACATTGCTCTGTGAGACAAGTCCAGCAGCTAGAACGTTCCTCAGTCACATGAAGCCCAAATTGGGCATGAGGAGCTTCAGGTTCTCTTGGCTTGTCGAGAAAACAGCTTTGGTCACTAGAAGCAGTTTTTCTGGGGCCACAAGGGAATATGCTCTTCTCTCTCTGGCAGACTTGGGAGTTTTGTTCTCTGGTGCCGTGCCAAAGGCAGGTCCACGGCTGATTTGGACCTTAGTGCAGGAGATGTCCGATTTGTTCCCTGCTGTTGGGGTTGGATTTGTGTCAGCAAAGTGGGCTGCGGAAGCCAGCGCTTTTGTGTGTAATCAACGCAAGGAGCCTGGGGGCCTAAGCGGTGCACCTCCCCAGGCTGTTTCATTCCAGAGCTGTCCGCTTGCGACTATCCGGATGTGGATTGCTAGCACTTTCTTCTGTGTGACAGTGTGATCAAAGCCATTTGCCAGCTGTTCTTTTTTAATCTAATTTGCAAATGGAAACTTACAGTCTGGCTCACAGTAGGCTATGAAGGCACATCTGGCTTCTTTTTCTCCTGGGTCCTTTATCTGCTGTTGTAAAGCAGCCGTCTCCTTGCACGCCTGGTGCCCCTCTAGGTGCCCCAGTAAGGGCTCTGTGCCCCTGCAGACAGCTCCTAAGTCTTTACTCCCCCCTCTACCCTGCTTACTGGCCTCACGGCTGCTCCTTAATTTTGTACTCGATGAACTTTTTTTCTTTTTTTAAAGCCAACCTTGTGAATTAAGTGAGGCCATTGGCATGAGAGCATGAGAAATGGGTACATTCTGGGGTGGTCATCTAGGAGATATTCTAGGGGACTGTCACTGGAAGAATGTGGGGCATCTCTAAAGACTGACTGCAGAATGGCGGGGATGCCCTGCAGACCACTCGTTTCTTCATCGGACCAGCTGTTTCTCAGACTCCCCGAGCCACTGTCCGTTCGAAAACAGAACTTGCCTTAGCTTGTAATGGCTGCTTTCCTCCCCCCTCCCCCCCCAGCGTTTCTAGTAACTAACTTCTGAAAACTTTAGAAGGCACGAAGGGGAAGAAAAGCAAGCGATTATTTTGTAAAAGGCAGCAGCAATTCCTGACTTTCACGATCCCTGCCTGGGCCTTACCCTAGCGGTGGGGGAAGACACGGCCCGGTGCAGGTTACCTTTTCGTTTTGCTGGCTGGAAGCATGTGGTCCTGGAAGATGAATTTAATTTTGCTCTCATGTTGTCCGTGGGCAGTTGCAGTCACTCCTAGATGTCGTTTTCCACAGCTGCAGACCATTTGTGTCCGGGTCCTTCTTGGGTCTCTGTGCCTTATAAAGCTGGCCGCATGGCCGTGTGAGCACGGGGCCGCTGCCTCTGTGTGGTTCCTGCTGCCCCTCCCTTCCCCTCCTGCTCTCCCAGAGCCACTGGCAGAGGAGACATGGGCCCTGGGTGAGTGGAGCCTCCTCTCGGCCCGCCGGTCCAGGCCAGACCGCACAGCAGGGTGGTGGTGCCACGGAAGGGTCTCCAGGCACCCTGGGCACCGGACAGCCGCCCCTGGCTGCACGGGCTCCCACTTCTCTGTTTCTTTCCAGTGTTTCTAGGCAGGGCTCTGGGATTTGGTTACTTACAGTTTTGTAATTGATCAGAGTTTCTTTCTGGTGTCCCTGAAGGGAAGCTGTTCTGTGAAAAGAAATCATATTTTGTGCCCCTTTTTGTAGTCCCTGAAGTGCCTGGGGCAGAAAGTGCCACATCTACTATGTT
>NW_027530007.1:227951-270752 GCF_008692635.1 Crocuta crocuta | reverse complement strand
AAAAAAAAAAAAAAAAAAAAAGAAAGAAAGAAAGAAAAATGGGCTAAAAATTTCATTTAAAAAGTTTTGGGGTAGTAGATTTCTGATCTTCCAGGCAGGGTGGGGGGGAAATAATTAATTTAAAAGAATAGAAAAGAATGTTTTTATTTTGCTATAATATGACCGAAGTGTAGCTTTTCTAGAAAGGGCATCTTTGTGAAAGTGCAGGCATTTTGGACAGCGTTCGCATAAGGCTGTGCGCTGCATCTTGCTACGGTCTGGGTCAGTCCCTTAGCATGTACGTCTGGGGACTCTGGGGGTCCATTTCCCTGTCTTGCCTCCAGCCTGGGTGGGGCTGGGCGCCTTCTCTTGAGTTCAGGCCCACAAGAGCTGTGGGAGGCCCAGGGACCAGGAGCAGCCCCACATCACAGCCAGTTGTAGGGGGACCGTCACCACATAGCAGGCAGCCGAGGACATGGATCCCAAGTGTCCTGCCGACACGTCTGTGGTGGCTTCGTCTCCATTGCCGCTGTCGCCGTCAGCCCCTTGCACGAGAGATACTTTGGGGCCCTGTGTGTGGGTATGAGGGCGGGGGGACCCCGCTGCACAGATGGCAGCGGGTGCTAAATGCCTCCTTCTGTTTGCCCACAGCAGAGGTGAAAACCCCCAAGCGCCGGCAGCCGTTTGTCCCTTTTGCTCTGAGGAATCACACAGGCTGCACTCTGTGGTTTGCGACCCTGACCACCACGCCCACCAGGTAAGGAGCAGCTGCTCCTGTGTACCAGCCGGCCCAGCAGAGCAAGGTGGGCCCCTTCCTGAAGCCTTGGGATTGTATTTGAATCCATAACTTGCTGTCTTGTCAAGATTTGTGAGGGAGGTGGAGTCCGTGGCCAGAGAAGTAGGTCCTGAGTCTGAAATACGGAGATTACGATCCCGGCCCCAGTACACGTTATGTCTAAGGTAAAAGTCCAGCAAGTTAGGGATGTGAGTAGGAAGGGGGGGAGGAGAAGTCACCCCATCTTTTCTCAGTCTCCACTCCCCAACCCCCTTTGAAAAGAAGCTCTATGTGGTTATTAAACCAAACAGCCTACATTTTTCTTCTAAGATGGCTTTGAAGACATCCCCATGTTAAACTCCCACCAAGAAGTCTCTTCCAGACTTAAAGCAGTTCACCCCAGATGGAAGCGGATGGGGTGTGGAGAACAAATAGTTTACCTGGGCCGAGTGAGAATGTTCTCTACCAGCTTTCTGCCTCTGTAGACCTTGGCCAGACCCTCCAGATATACACTGATCTTTCCAGTCTAGAGAATGAGGTGCATGAAATAAGTAACAGAATCAGCCGACTCAAAGCCACGTTTCTCCTGCCTCCACTAAGTATGATAATGCTTCAGGGGAGATGTTTGTTGTTTAAAAGCAGTTTAGCTCTGTTCCATCCCAGGTAGTCACTTAAAACTACTTTTAAGACTCATGACTGAGTTTACACATCTCCCTGTGTACTGGGCTCTATTGCTGGAGGTAAGTGGCTGTGCGGTGATAGCTCTGAGCTGTTTCTGAAACTTCACGGAAGCTGTGATTGTCGCAAAGATAATGTAGTTACTGACCTTTTAGGTCATCCTGGCAGCCAGGCTGTGGGGCCTTCTTACGTAGGTCGGGTTCCTGGAGGGTTTCTGCCCGTAGCACCGAGCTCTGGCAAGAGGGAGTTGAGAGAGGAAGAGGGACAAGCTGGTGTTGTCTGATCTGGTTCCAGGGCTGCGCTGTCCCACAGTGGGAGTCCAGGGCTCGTCCCAGAGGGGAATGGGACATTTCTGGATGATGCTCACAATGTTAGTGAATGGCGGGAAGTCCTCACGGGTGAAGAGATTCCCTTTGAATTTGAAGCAAGAGGAAAGCTAAGACACAGGTAAGCGTGGTGTGTTCTCTTCCTCCCCCCAAAACGTACTGCATATATCTGCATGTGATGAAAGATAGGTCCTAGTGTTGTACCTTTCACTTGCCTTTATTAATGATTTTAATGTTTTATCTTTTTAGTAGTATTATTATGTTTTAAGATATTTATTTTGAGGGGCGCCTGGGTGGCTCAGTCAGTTAAGCATCTGACTTCGGCTCAGGTCATGATCTCACGGTTCTTGGGTTTGCGCCCTACATCGGGCTCTGTGCTGACAGCGAGTTCAGAGCCTGGAGCCTCCTTCAGATTCTGTATCTCTCTCTCTCTCTCTTTCTCTCTCTCTCTCTGACCTTCCCCTGCTCACGCTGTCTCTCTCTCTCTCTCAGAAATAAATAAAAACGTTAAAAAAGTTAAAAAAATAGTTATTTTGAGAGAGAGAGCATGTGCATGTGTGTGAGAGCGGGGGAGGAGCAGAGAGCAAGGGAGACACAGAATCCCAAGCAGGCTTCCAGCTGTCAGCACAGAGCCTGATGTGGGGATTGATCTCAGGAACTGTGAGATCGTGATTTGAGCCAAAATCACAAGTTGGACACTTAACTGACTGAGCCACCCAGGGGCCCCTAATGTTTTATTTTTTAAAGGTATTTTGAGAATCAGTATTTCCTTTTCTTATCTTGGTCCCCATTTCGTTTCCACTAATTATCCCTTTATTTGACATGTGAGCTGATAACCAGTGTGTTTCCCATAATTTGGTCAGAAGATAGACAGGTGACAGCCATCAAGTTCATTGTATCCTGACCTGGCTTTTATGACGTGGTGGTGACATGATTTTGTTTGTTTTTATTTTTTTTAATTGAGGTGACAAGGTGACATTAGTTTTGGGTGTACAGCCTGGTGATTCGGCAGCTCTCCATTAGGCCGTGCTCGCCACAGGTGCGACTGGCATCTGTGACCACGCAGCGTTTTTACAGTGCCACCGACTATGTTCCCCGCGCTGCGCTTCTACCCCCGTGACTTATTCATTCCGTAACTGGAATGACATGCTATTCTTAAAAGGTTATCAAAGCACATTGGTTTGAGTTCTAAGATACGCAGGTGCCACGTGGCACCTCAGCGGTTTCGGGAAGCAGGGCCCGTAATGATAAGGACTTCTGATTCTGAGGGGGTAAGAATGACTTATCTAGGGAGACTGCTGGCCAGTGCGCTCTGGAAACGGCCAGCCAAAGACCGGAGTCAATGTGAACAGAGGCTCTGTCTGCTCACTGGGAGGCCATAAAATGTCCTTTTATTGGCAAATGTGTTTAAGTAGAAGGGCCTTTGGGTAGATAGTAAATAGGTTCAGGTTTTAGCATTTGAGCCTCATACGCCTTTTCAAGCAGGGCTGAAATTGAAGAGCTTGTCTTCAGCCTGCTGCGGCCTTACCTTTCATGTGCTCTAAGCCTTTGTGCAAACCTGCTCCCGAGTCCAACAGTTCTCCTCGTGCATCGCTTCTACCAGCACACGAGTCCCTCATGACTGGCGTTCTGAACTGGTGGCCCCTCGCCGATCACACAGGAAAAGCGGAGTTCAGAAAATCCTCATGCTGGGTACTGTACCCGGACGCCACGGTAGAATTTCCAGGGATGAGTGGTGAGCGTTTTCCTGCTCCACAGAGTTCCTGGAGAAGCTAATTATAGCAGCGCTGGCTGTGTTTCTTAATCGGCACGGCCTCCGTTGTGACAGAGGGGTCTGACCTCTTTGTCATTTCCGTTTTCACATACACGTCTAGTAACCCGTTTCAAGTCCCCCTGTTCTGCTTGAATTCATCAAAATAAATGCCTCCTCTGGCTTTTCCAGCTCTCTGGCACACGGTACCCCCGCTCCCTGCCTCCCTCCCCCTTTCCTGTCAGCCCCAAGTCCAGTTCCCCATTTCAGCCTTCTGGCTTGAATTAGGCAAAATCTAAAATAGAATTAAATGTGCAATTTCCTCCCGTTCGTCCTGTTCTGCCCACTGCCTTCCCTGCTCCAGTGTCAGCCGAGGACTTCAGCCCTGAAGCTTGGAGGGCTCCGTCCCTCACGACCTGTCTGTAGTCTTGGAGGACCGAAGCCAAACAACTGAATGTGGCTCTGGGAGAAGTAGGGAACCAAGAAGAGAATGTCGTCGTAGGCATTTCCCAGAGTGTGGTTATATGACGAACTTGCTGGTACAGCAGCTTTACTACCTCCCTGGAGTGATTATAGCTGACGTCATTTTATCGAGGTTGGGGTGGGGGCGGGTGGGGGAAGGACCTGGGCTGGTGCACAGGACTTGCACAGTTTGTACAAAGGGAGGGTAAATGGCGCTCTGGCTCAAGCTTTACAGATCTTGCACTTTTGTTTCAAGTATAACACCCATTTAAAAATGCTCTCCTGATTTTTCTTACATTAGGTAATCCTCAAAAAGGCTTAGCCAACTGGGTTTTTATGTCATCATACAGTAAATCAGATTTGACTCATTGCTTCCACTTTCTTTCCCTTTTTGAGATTGTGCTTAACGTGCTTTCCCATGTTCTTCCTGATAGACACACCCACGACCTCCGGATCCATCAGCTGCAAGTGAGAGTAAACGGCTGGGAGCAAGTGAGCCCAGTGTCTGTGGACAAAGTCGGGACGTTTTTCCGCTATGCAGCGCCGGATAAGAATTCCTCTTCCTCTACGGTGTGTGGCTCTAGAGTGGGTACTCTGTGGCACGATGGTGCCCGGCCACCTGCCCTGAAAGCCCGTCAGACAGGTGAAGCCTGTCACTTAGCTCTAGTGAAGCCTTCTTGTTCCTCATTCCCCCTTAGCTCTAGGAAGGGGACCGAAGTATAGTTTGGGTCCGTCAGGGGTGGTCGTAGTCAATATGTAGATAAACCGCCAGTGGTTAATTTCAGCAGAGAAACAAGATCTAAAATTGGCGTTAACATATACTACCTCCCCTGTGCAGACCTGGCTCGTGCTCATTCCGCCACTGGTGGCGTACTAAGCCGCCAGACATGTGCATACGGGCTCCATTTGCACACACTGTTCTGCTTCCTTTGCACACGATCTTCTTTCCATATCCGTAGTGCTGTTCCTTGATCCTCCTAGTCCTGTGTCTCCGAATCCTCCTTTCTGCCATAAAGACAGATGTTCACTGTTGTTATTTATGTTCTGATCACGCGTCCTCTCACACCCCTCGCCCCGACGTGGCCCCAGCCTGCAGTGTTGTGGGGCTGCAGGGCCAGCCTCGGCGGTGACGCCAGCCGCCTCCCTGTCTGGAACGTGCAGGTAGAGGCTGGCATTGCAGCTGACGTGGCCGCCTCGGGGGCCTCACCCAGCACCTGGTCCTACTTTGGAGGATAACTATTCATTTTGGGGTAGCCTATAATGAAGAGGAAAGTGCAAAGGCATCATGGCTTTCCTTACCCTCCCTGTATTCATGAAAAATACTCTCAAAGAACACTGTTCTTTCTCCATTTCTTAAAAAAAATTTTAATGTTTATTTTTGAGAGAGAGAAACGCAGAACATGAGCAGGGGAGGGGCAGAGAGAGAGGGAGACACAGAATCTGAAGCAGGCTCCAGGCTCTGAGCTGTCAGCACAGAGTCCAGTGTGGGGCTCGAACTCACGATCTGCTGAGATCATGACCTGATCTCAAAGTTGGACGCCCACCCAACCGAACCCCCCCAGGCGCCCCTCTCCACTTCTGCTCTTGTGCCCCATGTTTCTTAGCAAAGGAAACCTTCTTTCCAGATTACATTTCTGCCTAAGTTTACATCTAGTAAGGAAAGGAATAATTGCCCCCAGAGATACCTTTCTGTTGTGTTGATGTGTCTTGGAGAAATTCCGTGTATGGGGAATGGCTGTAAAATGAATATTGCTTTCTCCATGTCCTCTAAGATGTTTTCTCTTTATGATGGACCACACTTTACTGAGACTGTTTAGAAATCCCAGCCTTCTGAGCACATTACATTGTCATTGAATTTTAACGATGCCTGTCAGCCAAGGTCTGTGCCGACTCTCTGACTTTTGGAATCTTTCTTAGATTGGCAGCCCGGGCAGCAGAACGAATATTATTCATCCCCAGGTTTATGTGAGTATGGTTTTCCTGTGTCATGTGTTTACTGACTGTATACACTGCATTTCAGTCATATGTAGATGTCCTGATGATCCCAGGACTTTACGACCTATGTGTGATTGGAACTGATCTTTGTCCTTCTCTGTTAATGATTACCTTCCTTTTATGAGAACCCACAGGAATATGTTTGAACTAACTTGATATGTTAGACCTAGTGTTAACAGGGGAGGAGGAGAAAACACCCACATTGTGGTCCAAGGTCCCTTCTTCTTTCTAAGTTAAAACATAGATTAACCCTCGATGACTGTATACATTTCCTAGGTTTTAGTTGTCAGGTTGTAAAAGTGAATAAGAATGAAAAATGGTAAGATTTTTTTTCCCATTTGGCTTTTGAAACATCACCAGCAGATGACATTAAAAAACTGTTTTCAGATTTTGCTTATACTTTCTTCTGACGATAGGAGGTTTTGAAATGTGAGATTTCAGGTATGCTTAGAAGCAGCGGAATCAAGATTTAAAACTATTGTTCTTGGGCCTTGGCTCTTTCGGGACTTTACCGGACTGGGTCAGCAGAGGCTTTGGTGATGATTTTGGCTAGGATCATGTTCCCCTAAAAACCCCCTCCAGAAATTGATAATTTGTCTTTTCACTGTGAACTTCCTGGAAGTCTTGGTTCAAAACATGGGGCTCTTCATTTTGTTGTTCATTAGTTTGGTTTCCACATAGTGTGTGTTTGTTTTAATAAAAAAGTTGGCAGTATGAAAAGCATGGAGGTGGTGTCATTTGTTTCTCTTTAAAGAAAAAAAAAGGCAGCACTGTCAGTACGTTCTGGACACTCATTCAAAGAATGGTAGTTATAGAAACTTTCTCTTTGGCGTACCTGATGTGAGGTTTTATACTTTAAAAAAAGAAAAAATTTGGCTCTTGATAGTAAAACAAAATGTGTGTTGAATGTGTGAATGAACACATGGAAAAAGAAAGTAGTGGCCGCAACCCAAGACCAAAAATAAATCACTTCCCTCTGCTCTGTTGAGTTTCGGAACCTCAGTGTCACGTTTACGAAGGGGTGATTGTTGAACAGAGCTGAAAAAGTTGTGAGGAGGAAGAGAAAGTTTGCTTTTAAAGCTCTTTGAAATACAAATGTTGCTTTTTCTACAGGCATGTCAACAAATTGTGTATGAGTCTAGAGAGTAATTTTTATGACATTTGGTGGGGGGGGGGGAGTAATTATTTCTGTGAAAGGTATACCAATGCAGACAACTCTTTCTCCTACACTCTGTGGATTTTACAAAGACAAGCTCTAATCTCAGAAGACTTCCTTCTGTTTTTCTGTGTGTATTGGGTGGTATCCAGCCCATTGTTAGTGTTCAAGGAGTGTTTCTCACTTTAATGTTAATCTGGGAGAAAAATACTGCAGAAGGTAAATCATCTCATGTTTTTCAAAGTCTTACCTCAGTGTTTCTGAACATTTGGTTGCTTTGGGTGATCTTTATTCCCTCCAGCAGAGTTGAAGACAAGCGTCGTTCGCAGTTTCCATTTAAGGGCTGAGGTATAAGAACCCAGGGGCATTAGGGTAATTTCCAGCAGACAGTTTCTTATCAAATTGCAGGAAGTTTGGAAGATTTAATAGATTATTACGGGTCTTAGTTTCTTTATAATGTGTCTAGAGGCCTCGGACTGATTTTCCTTTGTGATTCACTTTGTGATGCCATGTCTGAGTAGAGTTATCTGTCTTTTTCTAGAAATGTTTAAGATTGGCTACATTCACAAGGTCTATGTATAGGATATTCTTGCCTGTTAAAGATGAGTGGTTTTAGGGCTCAATGACTAACTTCACTGAAGGGTTATAGTAATAAGATGCTTTTGATTGAGGCATCCTAGTTGGTACTGCTGTACTTTGTGTGCTTTTTCATCAGCACAGCTGTGGTGCTTTTATTCCTGTCTTGTTCACAGTTCTCTTCGCTCCCGCCTGTCCGGGTAGTCTTTGCCGTGACGATGGAAGGCAGTGCTCGGAAAGTTATCACTGTCCGGTCCGCCCTCATTGTGAAGAACAGGCTTGAGACACCAATGGAGCTAAGACTGGATAGCCCTTCAGCTCCAGACAGTGAGTTTTGACATAGCCTGTCCTCCTTTTATCCTGAAAAAGTCAAACTTTTGGGTGGGAGATCATTCCCTGAAGATGCTGACCCTTCTTTTCTGTGCCAGAGCCTGTGGTGCTGCCTGCCATCATGCCAGGGGATTCGTTTGCTGTGCCTTTACATCTCACTTCTTGGAGGCTACAGGCCCGGCCCAAAGGATTGGGTGTATTTTTCTGTAAGGCTCCTATTCACTGGACCAATGTAGTGAAGACTGCAGAGGTTAGCAGCAGCAAACGAGAGTGCCACTCTATGGACTTGGACAAAAGCCGGTTCTTCAGGTATGCACGGCACTGGGATGGCATGTCAATTTTGCTTTTTTTTAAAAAAAAAAATGTTCTCTGTCTGAGGACCCTTAGTGATTCAGTTGTGCTTATTTGAAATTCTAAAGTTCTTTTTTTTTTTTTTTTGAGCTTATTTTTTGAGAGAGAGCGAGCAAGCAGGGGAAGGGCAGACAAAGAGAGGGAGAGAGAGAATCCCAAGCAGGCTGTGCACTGTCACCACAGAGCTCGATGCAGGGTTCAAACCCACAAACCATAAGATCACAACTCAAGCCCAAGTCAAGAGTCAGACACTCAACTGACTGAGCCACCCAGGGGCCCCTAAGATCCTAAAGTTCTTATTCCTCAAGTTCTTGTGTTAGAGTTTATGAGGATTCAAGGGTTAATCTTGGGTGGGGATGGGACTGTTGCTTATCATCTAATAACCAACAAACACACTACTCACACATGTAAGATCGGAAACTGGTCTGTGTGCATCAGCATAAAGAGGGAAGGAAAAAATATGGCCAGTTCCCATTCCTAAATTGAGAAGCAAAATCCTCAGGTTACAAGTTTTCATATGATGAATTTCAGAGGAATTTGGAGGAAGGCTCATGTACCTAGCATTGACTTTCCTTGGGGACCTTGGCAAAATTATGTAATCATTTAGACTCCTGTTTGCCTCTTCCAAAGAGTATAATACAGTTCCAGATTCAGTGTTGGAAAAAATACTGCATTGGTATCATTGGTATCGTTAGATCCTTCTATACTTGGACTTTAAAAGACTGACTTGGACTTGAGGCTATCGGCTGTAGTTTTCTCTGTAGCGAAGACAGGCATTCATTTAGTGTAAGCTGACAGAAGAGGTGCAAGAAGAGTGTAAGGGATTCCAGTAAGCCCTTTACCCAGATTGACCATTGTTAACAGACTGAAGAGGGAGAAATAGGTAAATACACAGCCATACTTCCCTGTCAGTAATTTACAAAATAAAAACAATAAAGAGATAAAAAGATTTGAACAGTGCTGTATGTCAATCAGCTTGTCATAACTGACGTTTATAAAGCACTTTCACCAACAACTCCAGATTGTACATTCACTTCAAGTATGTGTACAGTTGTCCTCAAGAGAGACCATCTACTGGGCCATAAAACAAAGATCAATAAATGTTAAAAGAATTGAAACCATATACAGTATATCTCACGATGATGATAGAATTAAAGTGGGAGTCAGTAACAATAAGATGCCTCTAAAATCCCTAAATATTTGGAAAACTAAACAGTACGTTTCTAGATAACCCAGGGGTCAAAAGAGAAATCATAAAGGATGTTAAAAATATTCTGAACTGAACAACAATAAAAACTAGACATTAAAATGTGGCGGAGGCATCAAAAGCAGTTCTAGAGGAAAATGTAGAGTTGTTTTAGTTTGAGAAATATGTAGTTTTTAATGCTCTTATTAGAAAATAAGGAAGATGTAAAGTCAATGATCTAAGCCTCTACCTTAAGTTAGAAACCGAAATAAATTAGAAAGAAATAGAAAAAGGGCTTGACAAAAATGTATGGAATTCACAGAAATAGAAAACAATAGGGAAAATCAACAATGTTAATGTGGCTTTTTGAAAAGATTAATAAATTTGGTAAATGTCTTATAAGACTGATGAAGGAGAAAAGAAAGCACGAATTACCATGTAAAGAATGAACGGAGGAGACATTATTATAGATCCTACAGACATTAAAAGGAGATTCTGTGAACAGTTCTATACAGATAAATTCCACCCTTGAATCCTGGAATGACAAATTTCTTAAAAAACACAGATTACCAAAACTGGCACAAAGAAGAAATAGATAGCCAAATATTTGTTAAAGAAATTTAATTTTTAAAAATAATTTGTTTTTTAATTTACATCCAAGTTAGTTAGCATATAGTGCAACAATGATTTCAGGAGTAGATTCTTTAATGCCCCTTACCCATTTAGCCCATACGGGCAGCACACAGCCCAACGTGGGGCTCGAACCCATGATCCGTGAGATCATGACCTGAGCCAAAGTCGGACGCTTAACCGACTGAGCCACCCAGGCACCCCAGTGTAAGATTATTTTAACATTTGAAAATTGAAATATGTAATTTACCGTATTAACCTAAAAGACTAAAAGAGAAAAACCCATCAGATTATTTCATTAAATGCCAAACAAACAAAAAACATTTGATATAACACAGGACAACACCCATGCATGATAATGTTCAGCAAAGTAGGAAACCAAAGGGAATTTTTAGTGTACTTAAGGGTGTTTGTCATAAGCCTACAGCTACCATTATACTTAAACATTTTTTCCTTGAGACTGAGACCCAGTGACTTCATTTGACATTGCAGTAGCAGTCCTAGCCATTGCAATAGGGACAAATAGGTATATAAGAAATTGAAAAAGCTTATAGATCTGAAAAGAACTAAAACTTGTTATACGCAAATGACATAATCATCTCTGTAGAGAAATGTGGACTCCATAAGAAGATTATGAGGCCTAATACATTTATCAGGATTTCAAGATTTAAGATCAAACTATGGGAATCCATCGTATTCTTATATTCTAGCCATGAACAATTGGAAATGTGATTTGAAAAACACACCACTTAACAATAGCACCAAAAACCATTAATTACCCCGGGAATCAATCTAAGGAATTACCTGCCAGCTTTCTATGCTAGAAGTAATAAAACTTTGCCAAGAGCTATTTAAAAAACCCAGTAACTAAGTGGAAAGATAACAAAGTTCATGGATTGGAAGACAAAATGTTGTTAGGATTTCCATTCTCGCTAGATTGATCTGGAGGTACAACCCAGTTGGCCAGCTGTAACCCAGTCAGCTGTCAACAGAATGATGAATAGATGAAAAATGGTATATTCATATATTGGCATGTGGATCAGATACTGATGCATACAGCAGCATGGCTGCCCCTTGTAGAAACTTCATTTTACACAAGAAAAGCCAGACACGGGGAGTAGCCTATACTGTATCATTCCATTTACATGCAATTCAAGAACAGGCTCAACCAATAAATAAGTGAAAAGTGTCAGACAGTGGTTGCTTCTTTATTAGGAGAGGATATTGCCTGGAAAAGGATAGGAGGGAACTTTCTGGAATGAGAGAAAGATTCTGTAACTGGTGTTGGGTCGTGGTTAACGAGGTGTACATATTTGTCAAAACTCATCAAACTGAACATTTAAAATTACATACCTTATTGTGATTTAATTATACCTCAGTAAATGTGTTTGAGATTGAAAACTGCAAATATCCTACTGAATTGTTGAACCGGTTTAGTGGTAAGTTTTCTCACACTCCACTAAGGAAGAAAAACTAAAGTTCTTTATTCAGGCTGATGGTTTTTCCACTGCTCTGTCTTCATAGGTTTTGCGTGGCCATAAAGAAGGAGAATTACCCAGATTATATGCCCTCAAACATATTTTCTGACAGTGCAAAGCAGATCTTCAGACAACCTGGGCATACCATATATCTCCTGCCAACCGTGGTCATCTGCAACTTGTTGCCTTGTGAACTTGATTTTTATGTTAAAGGAATGCCAATTAATGGGACACTGAAACCTGGGAAAGAGGTGGCCCTCCACACAGCTGACACATCCCAGAACATTGAACTGGGTAAGGGTTTAGTCAGATAATCATCTGTGGTAACGCTGTGGAAATGCGTTATTTTGTGAGTATTTTGTGGTCATTTGGTAGACATTTTAGAGAAATGGTCACACATATGCTATCTCAGTAACCCAGTTCACAGAGTTTATGCAGTTGAAATAAAAAAGCTTCTTAGAAAATTATCAAAAGAAAAAACCTGAACAGATCCAAAGGCTTACAGAGAAAGCACTCAACAGAGCCTTTTTTTCTTGCGTTGCTTACATGATGTGATTTCAATAGGAAGTCGTTTCATCTTTTCCAACCATGCTTTTTCCTGCCTGTAAAATGTGCAAAATCCTACGACTCTCCTCTTTTCAGGAAAGGGGAAGACATTTGCTTGGCATACGCTGTACCCTGGGCCTCACATCAAGGGCTTTCACATCCGTCATCGCATGTAATCCTTACAGCAGTAGTTACTTGTCCTATTTACCGATGAAGAAATTGAGGTCTGGGGTGTTTCACACACTTGGTGATTTTCAGCTCTAGGGATGGATGAAGTCAAAGTCGAGAATCATTGTATTTGCAGCACTTAAAGGATTTGTGTGGGGTTTTTTTAAGTTTACTTATTTATTTTGAGAGAGTGTGCATACATGAACAGAGGAGGGGCAGAGGGAGAGAGAGACAGAGAATCCCAAGCAGGCTCTGCACTGTCAGTGCCCAGCCTGACATGGGGCTCAGTCACACAAACTGTGAGATCGTGATCTGAGCTGAAACCAAGAGTCGGACATTAACTGACTGAGCCACCCAGATGCCCCAGGACATAGGGTTGTTTTGTTTTTTTTTAAGATTGTTTTAGACACATTGAAAGGATAATGACGTAGATATTTGTGTTTGTACAGTTTCGTGAGTGATCTCACTGTGTCACCTCATTCCATCTTCACAGTCCCAGTCTCAGGCTGTTATCCCCATTTTACAGATGTGGAACCTCACACTCATTGAACTTAAGCAACCTCTTCCACAATGTTTCCTGACCCCTGTGGAAAATGGGACGTCTCCCCACTCCCCACCCCCACCACTGTGTGTACACCCAGCACTCTTCCCAGTCGTGCTGCACATGGATTATCACTTTTAATAACAGCCCCATGAGAGACCTGTTGGTATTCTCCAGTAGCTAATTGGCAGATTAGCTTGCTGCATGTCATACAGCTGGTAAGGACAGACTGGGAATTGAAAGCCAACCAGAGTGGCTGGAGAAAGCGTAACTCTTACCCTGTACTTGACTTTACTGTGTTTGAGGTACCCAGCTCAGGGCCTGATGAGTAAGCTCACAGTAATTATTGCTGTTATTGATAGATTTTTGGTATTTCCATCCTTCTGATTGTGCAGTTCAGATTCTGTCATGTGCCTTCTAGGCCATCTAGTTTGCTTCATATTTATTCTCGTCCCAGCGCAGGGAAAATGGCCATTCTAATGACATGTTTGCCAGTTACATGCATAGTTCCTGATTTTTCCAAAAAGTGTCCAATTTTGTTGGGCTTTGTGCTATTTTGACAAACGAAGGTGAGAACCCGGGAAGATAGTAGCTTGTATCTTCTTTTAGGGGTATCACTGGAGAACTTTCCACTTTGTAAAGAATTGCTCATTCCACCGGGAACCCAAAACTACATGGTAAGAATGCGACTCTACGACACCAACCGGCGGCAGCTGAACCTCACCATCCGCATCGTGTGTCGAGCAGAAGGATCCTTAAAGATCTTCATTTCGGCTCCATATTGGCTGATTAACAAAACAGGTACATCCAGAGGCTGCTCAACTGGGCCTTTGGCGTTAGTCATGGGAATTCAGATTTATTTGCTCCGCTAACCGAGTGGAGCCAATGCAAATAGATGACTTCAACAGTCTAAGCTGCTGAGACTTTCCTGCTTCCATAAGTGTTTCATCACGGTCAAACCCGTCCTTTCAGACAACACACTGAGCCCACGAAATAAATTCTGTTTTCACCCTTTTCCTCTGTGACGGTTTTTTTTTTCCTTTACCACGTACATCTGTCTTGCATAGACGGGTGGGATTGATATAAACTTTCCCCTACTTCCTAAAGGGTTACCGCTGATCTTCAGACAGGACAATGCGAAGACAGACACTGCAGGCCAGTTCGAGGAGCATGAGCTGGCCCGGAGCCTGAGCCCTCTCTTATTCTGCTACGCGGACAAAGAGCAGCCCAACCTGTGAGTACAGTAATTTATGGAAAGGGGAAGTAAGCTCCTAGGCGAGGGGAAAAATTAGCAAAGGCTCTAGTGTATCTGTGTAAGTAGAAATATACCGTAGGTAACAATCCTGACTTGGCGGGTGAGTAGGACCATGACCTAATGGGATTTTTGGGGATCTAATTTCTGTGTCATTTGATATTGAAAATAAACCATTTGGTGGGTTTATAATGAAAGCTAGTTTTATTTTACATGTATTGAAGCAGTTCTATTCATAACCCTGCCAATGAAGAGAGCCCCCACGGTTCCCTTCCCTCCTCTGCCGGGTTTTCTCCTGCCCGGAGCCCTCAGCACAGGCAGCGGGGCTGGCGTCAGAGGGGACACGGCCTGGCCCTTTGGTAAAAATTCCGCCCCATTGACCCAGACCAGGTCGTTTTGTGTGAGGTTTTAGAGTCCACCTCTTTTACCCTTGACATAAACGATGCCATTTCAAGATCTCAGAGCCCTCATTGCACATTTAAAGGCCGGGAAGAGCACCGGCTGTGAGAGATGACCTGGCTTTTGAACATGTGGTAGGAGCATGAATTCCCTTTAGTTCTTGGTTTTGACATTTTGCTTTTTATGGGAGTCTTCTAATTTACAGCCTTCCTCCAAAGAGACATGAGCGCAGGTGATGGCGCTACAGTGCCATTCGCTGTCACGGAGGAGGAGAGGTGTGCCGCAGCCTTCCTAGAGAGGCTTGGGGAGCATCGTGCACCAGTGGGTGCAGTCATGTCTCCCAGGGCTGCAGGCTCAGGTGGTCCTGGAGTTGGGGGGACTGACCGGGGTATTGGACATGGTGGGAGATACAGACAGCCGCTTGGCACAGTCAGCAAGCCATGTCTCAGGCCTTTCCTGAGAGGGTCTGACAGTGTCAGATCTAGGCGTTGACATTTGTGACACAGTTTGACTTCTCCAGGGAACTCAACAGTTCACAAAGCGTTTCTACGTAGACCATCACATTCAATTCTCCTCAACATCCCAATGGATTAGGCAGGGCAGGAAATACTGTTTTACTTTAATATGAGGAAACTGACGCTCAGAGAGAGTTACTTGTCCAAGGTTACATGGCCTGTTAGTGGTAGACCCGGAATTCACGTTCAGGAATTACGTTTCCAGGATCCATGACAAGACGCTGGCCAACCTAACAATGCTTTGCCATTGTGATAGTCCCAGGCCTGAGAAAAAGCATACCATTAGCTGCATCTTCTGTACTTCTGTGTGTGCAGAACCATGTACACATTTTCTCGTGCATTCAAGGTACTTCACGAACCCTTGAAACACCCGAGATAGGAAAGTATCAGTTTGCCTTGAATTCTTATTTTTTAGAGGAATAAGGTATCGTAGCACTTCCCTTGTGATTTATGCGCATAGAATCATTGTAGTTTTTCCTAGCGTGTCTAGGTGTAGAGGCCAGCACATTTCACGCATTGTGGTGCCGCGGCGGCCTTGGAGATAGAGTTTTGACCACTGGTTGATTGGCCTGCTGTGTTTGGGAAGCCCCCGGGAGTGAGGAAGAGCCAGTATTAGAGTTCTGGTTTCGGGTGGCAGCTACCGCAGCGCTCCCTGCTTAGAACAGGTGGATGGGACTTTCCTGTGGATGAACACACGTGTCTCTGCTTTTCTGCTCCACAGCTGCACGATGCGAATCGGAAGGGGGATTCATCCTGAAGGCATGCCGGGCTGGTGTCAGGGCTTCTCACTGGATGGCGGTAGTGGTGTCCGAGCTTTGAAAGTCATCCAGCAAGGAAACCGCCCAGGGCTCATCTATAACATTGGTGGGTTACATTTGGAGCAGTGGGAGAGTCAGAACCTTCTGCCGACAGCCTCAGGCTCAGACGAATGAGCTGTCGTATATTTTGGCCTGGCTGCAAGTGCTGATTTTCTCATTTGGCCTTGGGTCAGGTGTCTGTTCTCTGAATACTAGATTGGTACCAACACACATCTATTCTCCTAGGGGTCTCAGGAGCCATGTAAACACTGCCCTTTTGAGGTCTGGGGCTCTGTTGAATTTCAGACTCACCTGTGTTAGGAAAGTATCAGTTTGGCCTGAATCCTTGTTTTTCATGGGAATAATGGGAGCACTTAGAATGCTTTTCATCCTCCAACCATTTCCCACGCATTCATTAAAACTTGCAAACCCTCAGAGGGTAAGAAGCATTGTTCTCCTTGAAACTGAAGCAGAGAGGTTAAGTGACTTGCCCAGATGCAAAGGGCAAGTCTGGGTCAGAAGTAGGATTATCACTGGGGCGTACGCATTTGAAGCAGAAAATATAATAAAACGCACTTAGCGGTTATCGTAATTAGAAGCCCGTAAACTAGCTTAGCTTACAGAGGTGGAGAGTGGTGAGGGAGCCGGGGAACTCTGTGTCTGCATACCTCCCGACCGTTGGGAACACTCAACTCAAAAGATCTTCTGAAGAGTTAAGTTTGATTTAAATATGTCTCGGGTTTGACATGTTAGCAGTGTACCCTTCCTTTAGTACATAATTTCCAAAGATCTCAAAAGCACTGTTGAGTGTTGGCTGTTGGAAAACCATCTGGAACTGTGCTGTCCCTTGAACTCTCTGCGATGACGGCAGTGCTCCATTTTACACTGCCCAGCACTCCAGTGCTAGCCACACGTGGCCACCAAGCACGCGAGAGTACATTACTAAGAAGCGTGGTGTGACCAAGAAATCGAATCTTTTGTCATACTTAATTTTAATGGATTTAAACAGCCATACATGACCAATGGCAGCTATAACTGGACAGTGTGGATGCCAAGAGTCACATTACAGAAGGAAGAACTGAGGTGGTGTCATGAAGCTGTTTACCCCGAATCCCATGGAGGGTCAAAGGTATATTTAAGTGTTTGAGGGCACATTAGCCAGAGACTATTCCAAGTCCAGCTTCCTTTTCCTGTTTCTGGAACATGAATTTGTATGCATTCTCCTTAGACATGGGCGCTGGCTTCTTTAAGGTTGGTATTAAGATTTTTAGTAGAAGAAATAAACTTTCTGTGATCTTCCAGCTGGGGGTCCTTCCCTTCCCCCTTCCCTTCCCCCTTCCCCACTCCCTTCTCCCTTCCCTTCCCCCTTCCCTTCCCTTCCCTTCCCCACTCCCTTCCCCACTCCCTACCCCACTCCCTTCTCCCTTCCCTTCCCCCTTCCCTTCCCTTCCCCCTTTGTTCCCCCTTTCCCTTACCCCTTCCCTTCCCTCTTCCCTCTCCTTCCTTCCTTCTTTCTCTCCTTTCTTTTTTTAAATTATGTGTTTGTTTATTTGTTTGTTGGGGATCCTTGTCTGTCCTTTGTCTTTGCATCTGTTTGCTTCTCTCTTGAATAGGCAAAGGCTGCTTCGTGCTGTGTTTAGCTGTCTGCTGGGATATCTCATCCTTGACACAGTTCCTAAAGTCAGATACCAGGGTTGGCTAGAAGCTACCAGGAGGGAGGTTGAGGGAGAATTGGAGCTTGTACCTTTCCAAAGTGGTCGGCACTCAGGGACCACAGCGTTCCTGTGGAGACACGGGTCTCCAGTCAGAAACACGCACTGAGCGCACATAGAAACTTTCATGTGAGGAGCACTTGTTAAAAGTCATTGCACATGTTTTTTGGAACAATACTGTGATGTGAATTTTGTTGTTACCCCAGAGAGGAATAGAAGGGGTAGGCTAAAACAGGACTTCATAATTCCTAGGGTCATGAGATCTTGGCATGTGTTATCAAGGGAATTTGTGGAATCTCTCACTTGAATATTTTTGAAAAATTGGATAGCTAGCTCCCTGTCAGGAAAGTTTAAGAGTAAGTCCCAAGATAAAGAGGCCAGGAGGACCTTGCCAGTTAGCCTTACAGGTGCCTCCAGCAAGAAGGATTTTGTACATTTTTATCTTATCAGATATTCATTTATTGGGGGTTTGCCAAGGCAATCTAAGATGAAAAAGGAATGAAAAAGGGCCTGCTTTTTTCTAAAACTTGATTGATACAGTGGGCTCTTTTCATGATGCAAATTAACCATGTCCTGGGGCGCCTGAGTGACTCAGTCCATTGGGTCTCTGACTCTTGAAATCAGCGCAGGTCTTGATCTCACAGT
Organism: Crocuta crocuta; assembly: GCF_008692635.1. Lineage (NCBI taxonomy): Eukaryota > Metazoa > Chordata > Mammalia > Carnivora > Hyaenidae > Crocuta > Crocuta crocuta. The sequence goes on along the minus strand of NW_027530007.1, from coordinate 252,505 downwards.
CATGAGTTCAAGCCTGCGTTGGGTTTCATGTTGGGCGGGAAGCCTACTTGAAAAGAAAAGAAAAAAGAAAAGACTATATTTGTTGTAGGCAGACTTTGTAGTGGTTGAGATCAGCTAGCTATGAATATTGATTTTTGACAATGCTTTCCTGTATGTTACAGAGCAAAATGATAGGGTATATCTCCCTGTTCGAGTATTACTTAGCATTTCTTAGATACAGAATTTCAGATTCTTTTCGTTTTTGTGATTTGCTCAGTCTTTTAGGTATTTTAAAGCCTTAAGTTCAAGCAACACCAGATTTTTCAAGCCAGTACAGGTGAATTATGGAGTTAACAGACTGGAATATTTATATTTGAGGTTATGTTGGGACTTTCAGGGACCCTAATTGTCCCCTCCTAAGATCTCTTCCTTTTTATGGTTCTTGACACTTGTTAACTACTGAGCATGGTCTTTGTCTCATCAGGATATGAGCAGGGCTCCTGAGGCAGTGTGCCTGGGGTTGAACCCAGCCGTGCCACTTAGGGCTGTGTGACCTCATGCAAGTTGCCTAGCTTCCCGTATGCCTTAGTTTCCTCATCTAGAAAGTGGAAAGTGAAAATACTAACTTATGAGGTGTTAATGAGAATTAAATGGAGAGCCTTCGGTAGAGGTGTAGTGTACATTAAGAATTTGATAAACAGGCACCTGGGCGGCTCAGTCAACCAGTTAAGCATCCGAATTGATCTCAGCTCAGATCTTGATCTCAGGGTCGTGAGTTCAAGCACCATGTTGGTGGAGCCTACTTAAAAAATTTTCAATAAATATTTAATTTTTTAATAATTTCTAACTGTAAGTATTTTTATCACTGCATAAGCCTAGTGCCTTAAATATAGTTGCTCTACTTATTGTCTGAATGAGTGAATAATTTATCCCGCTGAGTTTTGTAGTTTTTAAAATTGTCATCAGAGTTTTTAAGATAATTCAGTGCTGTTTGCCTTCCTTCTTCCTCTGGGATCCAGTGTTTTGAGATTTCCATCTGATTGATTATGCTTTTGTTTCCGTCGTATGTGTTTTGTTTACTGTTCTATTTTTGCAGTACATGGTAGGTGCTGTGCTGGAATCATTGAGCTTGTGAATGAATGTATCCTATGATACTTAACTTTATGTTCCAACTGGATTCTTGGGTGGTGGGCTAAAAGAAAGTACTAAAGAAGAGTCCACTGCATTCAGAGCTGTTCAGGATCCAGTTAAGTAATCTGAAATTTCTGTGGTATCACGTAAAAGGGGCAAGTTCTCAAGGAGGAAATTTCNCAGCACAGAGCCCGACGCGGGGCTCGAACCCACGAACCGCGAGATCATGACCCAAGCGAAAGTCGGACGCTTAACCGACTAAGCCACCCAGGCGCCCCATTAGTGGTCCACTTCTTAAATGGAGACCACAGGGATCTACGGCTGAACACCGTGCCTTAGTTGGTACTGTGATGGTGCACCCTTTAGGGAGAGACTGGGAATTATGAGGATATTGGAATCGCCACTGAGACTTTTCATGACCTAAGTGGGCATAAAGAATAATACTTTGAGTGTACTTGTTGTTTTCATTCCATTCTTGGAAGGCCTCAGAGAGTCTCTGGGTGACATAATTATTTTCTCAGAGAAACTAAGTAATTTTGAAGGCTATTGTTTTTTTGTCACAGCATGAATTTTCTTTCTTATGAATTCATGGAAGTGGTTCTTATTATTTGTAGGCATTGACGTCAAGAAAGGCCGAGGTCGATATATTGACACCTGTATGGTCATCTTTGCTCCCCGGTACCTGTTAGATAATAAATCATCTCACAAGCTTGCATTTGCACAGAGGGAATTTGCCAGAGGACAGGTAAGTAGTTTACTTTTGAAGAATGACTAGTGTTCACTTAATAGTATAGTGGGTTATAAAATGCCACAACTTATCTCCCCATCAATTCTGTTAAGTTTTGTGATGTGAATAACCACTTAGGGCCTTTGACACCCTAAGTAGCTCATGGTAGAGGGCGAGGCTCAAAGTAGGCAGTTTACTCAGTAAACATTTGCTGTCTTGATTGGTTGACTGAAGCCAGTGATCCTGTATATTTTAGGGAACGGCCAATCCTGAAGGTTACATTTCCACCCTTCCTGGTTCCAGCGTGGTGTTCCATTGGCCTCGGAATGACTATGATCAGCTCTTGTGTGTCAGATTGATGGACGTTCCCAATTGTATTTGGTCTGGAGGGTTTGAAGTCAATAAGAATAATTCCTTCCACATCAACATGAGGTAAAGTCAGAGACTGTATTTAGACAAAAAGTAGCCGCCTTTCAGGTGCAGTGATGTATCATATAAATTTGAAAGATCTACAAAGTAAATAGTAATACTGCCCTTTATGAAATGGGAACTTATGTTTCTGACTCGGACCAAGTTCTTAAAACTTGTGGTGACCCAGTAAGTGTGACTAAATGTTTTGATGGGGTGAATTAAAGGCATGTTGACAGTTTTGACCATTGTGCAGTTGCTATGGTCTGAGCTCTTAAATCCGACGGGTAGCACTGAGCTCATGATTGCCTGCAATTCTGAAAAGTCTGTCTGCATTTAGATGGTGACATTGTTTACAGATGGTTTTGTATATTCTTGCACACTGTGTATAATCTTGTCTCACTTGGTGTTGTTTTAGTAAATCATCTGGCCTTTCTTGCCCAACCCAGTGACCCTCAGGTCCTTATTAAGAAAAATCAACAAATGTAACCTCAACCACCACAGGATAACTTTTTTCCTTTCTGTTTTTATCAGATGTTTTTTAATTTTTAATTTTTTTTCTAAAAATTTTTTAATGTGTTTTCATTTTTGAGAGAAAGTGGGGGGTGGGGTGGGGAGAGGGGCAGAGAGAGAGGGAGACACAGAATCCGAAGCAGGCTCCAGGTTCCGAGCTATCAGCACAGAGCCCAACGTGGGGCTCGAACTCACGAGCCATGAGAGCATGACCTGAGCAAAAGTCAGATGCTTAACCTGACTTTACTGAGCCACACAGGTGCCCTGATTTTTTTTTTTTTTTAAAGTAATCTCTACACCCATTGTGGGGCTAGAATTCCCGAACCGTGAGATCATGACCTAAGCCAAAGTCAGACACTCAACTGACTGAGCCACCCAGGTGCCCCTCTTAAGATTAAAAAAAATGTGTTAAAATGTTTTTTTTAAAATGTGATAAAATATACATACTCTATGAGAAAGGTAACACAAAGGTTCAGATTATTCTATGGGGCCTCTGACACATAGCGTGAAATTTGCCCCCTTAACCATTTTTAAGTTCACTTAGTTAAGTGTGTTCATTTTATAGGGCAGCTAGTCTCCAGAACTCTTCTTGTCTTCCAGAATGAAATTCTGTACCCATCGCACAGCTCTCTATTTCCCTTTTCCCCAAACCCTGGCAACCACTAAACTACTTTCTCTATGGATTTGGCTACTCCAGGCACCTCAGATGAGTGGAATCACACAGTATTTGCCTTTTTGTGACTGGCTCATTTCACTTAGCAGAAGGCCCTGAAGGTTCATGTTGTAGCAGTGTTAGAATGCCCTTCCTTTTTAAGACTGACTAATATGCCCTCACATGTATATGCCACATTTGACTTGGTCATTCATCTGTTGATGGACACTCGGGTTGCTTCTACCTTCTGGCAATTGTGAAGAGTGCTTGCTCTGAACACAGGTGTGCTGATATCCCTTTGAGTTCCTGCTCTCAGCTCTTTGGGATATATATTCAGGAGCAGAATTGTTGGGTCTTTGGGTCATTCTAGTTTTTAATTCTTTGAGGAACTGCCATACCATTTTCCATAGCAGCTGCACCTTCCACAGTTCTACAAGGATTCTTAAGTTCCTTACACGCTCACTGACATTTGTTATTTTCTGCTTTTTTGATAGTAGCCATCATAATGGGTGTGAGGTGGTATCTCACTGTGATTTTGATTCATGTTTCTCTCATAATGAGTGATGTTGAGCTACTTTTCATATGCTTGTTGGCCATCTGGATGTCTTCTTTGGGGGAGATGTCTGAAGCAGGGTGATTGTCGGAAAGACCACCAAATGCCGAATAGAAGTGAGGCAAGATTTTATTCATTGCCGGGCCAAACCTGATCTCCTGATCTTAAGGAGAAAAATGCAGAGAAAGGTCCCGAACAAAGGTGGCAGTGAGCTTATATGGATCTCAGCAAGGCAGAACATGTCATGATTTAGCTAACCAGTTATGCTCTACAGCATACTGTGGTAACCAATTGCATTGTGACACTTAGGTGTTAGTTTTGGCAGAGACCTATCAATTTTAAGTTCTTTGTCCTGAAATGACCAACTGTAATTAGACATTTGAGAAGCCGTGGGGTAGTGACTACGTGATAGACTACCAGGGTAGAATGGTGACGTGGTGTTCTGTAGCCTTATGTACAGGGTGTGGGTGTGGTCAGCCAGAACAGGGAAGGACAAGCTTGCCAAGTGGATTTACAGAAGCAGAAATAGCATGTTAGTATTTAACCGTGCTTGAGGTTGACCTACAACATTGTCCATTCATCAGTTACCCAATTGTGAATTGGACTGTTTGTTTCTTCGTTGTTGAGTTTGAGGAGTCCTTTATGTATTCTGGATATTAACCCCTTATGAGATAACATGATTTGTGTATATTTTTCTCCCCTTCTGTACACTGCCCTTTCATTCTGATGATTGTGTTCTGTGATGTATAGAAGTTTTTAAATTTTGATGTAGTCCAACTTCCCTACTTTAACTTTTGTTTCCTGTGCTTTTGATGTCATATCCCAGATGTCACTGCCAAATCCACATCGTGAAGCTTTTCACCTGTGTTTTCTTCTGAGGGTTTATACTTCTAGCTCCTACCCTGAGGCCTTTGATCCATGTTGAATTAATATTTGTATGTGGTAGAAGGTAGGGATCCAACTCCATTCTTTTGTTTGTGGAGGTCCAGTTTTTCCCAACACTATTTGTTGAAAAGATTCTCTTTTTCCCATGGGATGGTCTTAGTTAGCACCCTTGTCAAAAATTACATGACTCTGGGGGTGCCTGGGTGCCTCAGTCGGTTAAGCGTCCGACTTTGGCTCAAGTCATGATCTCACGGTTTGTGGGTTTGAGCCCTGCATTGGGCTCTGTGCTGACAGCTAGCTCAGAGGCTGGAGCCTGCTTCAGATTCTGTATCTCCCTCTCTCTCTGGCCCTCCCCTGCTCACGCTGTCTCTCTCTCTCTCTCTCAGAAATAAACGAAACATTTAAAAACATTTTTAAAAAATTACATGACTGTATTTGAGGATTTATTTCTGGGCTGTCTTCCATTCATTCTCTATGTGTTTGTCTTTATGTTAGTACCACACTGTTTTGAATAATGTAGCTTTGTAGTAACTTTTGCAGTCAGTAAATGTGAGACCTCAACTTTGTTCTTTTTTTTTTTTTTTTTAACTTTTATTCAGTATTGAGAAACAGAGAGACAGAGCGTTAGCAGGGGAGGGACAGAGCAAGGGGAGACACAGAATCTGAAGCAGGCTCCAGGCGCTGAGCTGTCAGCATAGAGCCCTACATGGGACTTGAACTCATGAACCATGAGATCATGACCTGAGCTGAAGTTGGCCTCCCAACTGACTGAGCCATCCAGGCACCCCTCAACTTTGTTCTTTTTTGAGATTATTTTGGCCATTTGGAATGCCTTGAGATTCTGTCAGAATTTCAGGGTAAAATTTTCTCTTCTGGAAAAAAAATCACTTGGGATTTTTGTAGGGACTGTATTGAATATGTAGATCCACTTTGGGCCCCATTGTCATCTGGACAGTATTAAGTTGGATCTGTGCATGTAGGGTGTCGTTCCATTTATTTGTGTCCTGTTCAAATTTTTTTTTTTTTTAGTTTATTTATTAAGAGAGAGAGCGTGCACATGGGGGTGTAGGGGGTCGAGGGGCAGAGAGAGAGAATCCCAAGCAGGCTCCGTGCTGCCAGCTCTGAGCCCATTGCAGCACTCAAACTCACAAACTGTGATCTGAGCCGGAATCAGGAGTCAGATGCTTAACCGACTGAGCCCCTCAGGTGCCCCATTCTGTTTAATTTCTTTCATCAAATGCTTTTGAAACTAAAGACCCTGAAATCATTGCTATTTTGTTGCATTTAAAAGCATCATGTAAGCTGTTATACTCTATGGTTAGTTCTTCATTAAGAACATTATTGTAAGGGAATAGGGAAGTGTCTGATTTAAGAATAGATGATGCAAAATAATATCTAAATTGACTTTTTAAAACATGCCTTATCTGAGAGTTTTTTTCTTTTTTTTCTTTGTGGTCAGTGCTGTGCCCTTCTTAGTTTCCTTTTGCTCTGGCCCTAATTAGAGTTCACTGTGTCTGGTAAAGGCCTTTTCAGGCTGTGTTCCTAGGAGTTGTTGGGGGCACTTAAGGAGGTGACTTCAGGGGCTGAGGGCAGGGGTCCAGTCGCTCACCCCTGCTTCTCCCAGAACTCTTTTCTGCCAGTATCCTGTGTCTCCACAAGATTTAATAGAGGGGAGGGGAAGGGAAGGGAGGAGTTGGCTCTGCAGCTAAAACCACTAGTGGTTTGTATACTGTTTGGGTGGACGTCACCTAGGTGTGTTGTGTGAGAAGAAGAAGCCAATTTAGAATTGAGTAAAAGTTGCTCGTGACTAAGAAAGGAAGGAAGGAAAGAAGGAAAGAAAAGGTGTGGACGTGGGGAACAGAGGTGGCGTGTATACCTTCGTTAACCCTGTGGAATCGTTCTAGTGCACAGCCCCAGGCTACTGAGCATAGACCCTCTCTCTGTTTCTTTTCCTTTCCCTACATTTTCATTTTCAAACAGTTTAAACCTACAGAAAACTTACAAGTAATACAAAGAACACTTGTAGCTTTCACTTGGATTAACCACACATCAGCATTTTGCTGTGTCCTGCTTTGTCCCCATGCATGCACACGTACATACTTTTTCTCTGAACCATTTAAACGTGAATTGAAGTGACCCTGTTAGTTTAGGCATAAAAACTTCGGTTATGTACCTAAAGACAAGGATATTTTGGGGTGCCTGAGTGGCTCAGTTGGTTAAGCGTCCCACTTCAGCTCAGGTCAGGATCTCACCGTTCATGAGTTTGAGCCCTGCGTCGGGCTCTGTGCTGGCAGCTCAGAACCTGGAGCCTGATTTGGATTCTGGGTCTCCCTCTCTCTCTGTCCCTCCCCTGGTCATGCTCTCTTTTTCTCAAAAATAAATAAACATAAAAAAAAAAAAGACAAGGACATTTTTCTAAATATATATACTAACATTACCCATTGAAGAAATTTAGTATTTTTTTAAAGTAATCTCTACACCCAACATGTTCAAACTCATGACCCTAAAATCAAGAGTTACATGTTCTACTGACAGAGCTAGCCAGGCAGCCCTGAAAAATAGCCTTTTAAAATACCCTTCATTGGAGCGCCTGGGTGGCTTAGTCGGTTAAGCGTCCGACTTTCGCTTAGGTCATGATCTCGCGGTTCGTGGGTTCGGGCCCCGCGTCAGACTCTGTGCTGACTGCCAGCTCAGAGCCTGGAGCCTGTTTCAGTCTGTGACTCCCTCTCTCTCTGACCCTCCCCTGCTCACGCTGTCTCCCTCTCCTAGAAATTAAAAAAAAAAAAAAAACCTTGAAAAAAATAAAATAAAATAAAATACCCTTCATAGCATAACTCCCTTTGCCCTTATCTAGGACCTAGTCAGGAGTCATGCATTTTATTTAGCAGACAGATCTCATCCACTTTAATCGAGAGTAGTCCTACTTTTCCCTTTTTGGTCTTTATTGATATTGAAGTTTTTAAAGATTCCAAGCCAGTTTCTTATAGAATGTTCTCCTTCCTGAATTTTTGTTTTCTTTTCTTTTTTCTTATATTTTTATATATATTTTTTTATATTTTTCTTTTTTTATAATATATATTTACTTATTTTTTAATTTACATCCAAGTAGCATATAGTACAGTAATGATTTCAGAAGTAGAAAGCAGTGATTCATCCCCTACATATAACACCCAGTGCTCATCCCAACAAGTGTCTTCTTTAATGCTCCTTGCCCATTTAGCCCGTCCCTCCCCTCACAACCCCGCCAGCTACCCTCAGTTTGTTCTCTGTATTTAAGAGTCTCTTATGTTTTGTCCCATCAATGTTTTTATATTATTTTTGCTTCCCTTCCGTCATGTTCATCTGTTTTGTATCTTAAATTCCACATGAGTGAAGTCATATGAGATTTGTCTTTCTCTGACTAATTTCGCTTAGCATAATACCTTCTAGTTCCATATCTAGTTGTTGCAGATGGCAAGATTTCATTCTTTTTGATTGCCAAGTAATACTCTATTCTTTATATATATATACCATATTTTCTTTATCCATTCATCTCTCGATGGACATTTGGGTTCTTTCCATACTTTGGCTATTGTTGATAGTGCTGCTATAAACATTGGGGTGCATCTGCCCCTTTGAAACCGCAAACCTGTGTCCTTTGGATAAATACCTAGTAGTGCAATTGCTGGGTCATAGGGTAGTTTTTTTTTTAATTTTTTGAAGACCCTCCATACTATTTTCCAGAGGGGCTGTACCAGTTTGCATTCCCACCAGCAGTGCACCCTTGCCAGCATCTGTCGTTGGGTGGGAGGTGGTATCTCACTGTGGTTTTGATTTGTATTTCCCTGATGATGAGTGATGTCGAGCATTTTTTCATATGCCTGTTAGCCATCTGGATGTCTTCTTTGGAAAAGTGTCTATTCATGTCTTTTGCCCGTTTCTTTACTGGTTTATTTGTTTTTTGGGTGGTGAGTTTGATAAGTTCTCTATAGGTTTTGGGTACTAACCCTTTATCTGATTTGTCACTTGCAAATACCTTCTCCCATTCCACTGGTTGCCTTTTAGTTTTGCTGATTGCTTTCTTCACCGTGCAGAAACTTTTTATCTTGATGAGGTCCCAATAGTTCATTTTTGCTTCTATTGGAGGCATGTTGAGTAAGAAGTTGCTGCAGCTGAGGTCAAAGAGGTTGACCTGCTGTCTCACCCAGGATTTTGATGGCTTCCTGTCTTACATTTAGGTCTTTCATCCATTTTGAGTTTATTTTTGTGTCTGGTGTAAGAAAGTGGTCCAGGTTCATTTTTCTGTAAGTCGCTGTCCAGTCTTCCCAACACCACTTGCTGAAGAGAGTGTCTTTATTCCATTGGATATTCTTTCCTGCTTTGTCAAAGATTAGTTGGCCATACATTTGTGGGTCCATTTCTGGGTTCTCTATTATGTTCCATTGATCTAGTATCTGTTTTTGTGCCAGTACCACAGTGTCTTGATGATTACAGCTTTGTAATCCATCTTGAAGTCTGGGATTGTGATACCGCCAGCTCTGGTTTCCATTTTCAGGATTGCTTTGGCTATTTGGGGTCTTTTCTGGTTCCATACAAATTTTAGAATTGTTCTAGCTCTGAAGAATGCTGGTATCGTTTTGATAGGGATTGCATTGAAGGTATAGATTGCTTTGTAGTATTGACATTTTAATAATATTTGTTCTTCCAGTGTGGAGGTTCCTCAGGAAACTAACAATAGAACTCCCCTATGACCCAGCAATAGCACTGCTAGGAATTTACCCAAGGGATACAGAAATGCTGATGCATAGGAGCACGTGTACCCCAATGTTCATAGCAGCACTCTCCACAATAGCTAAAACATGGAAAGAGCCTAAGTGTCCATCAACAGATGAATGGATCAAGAAGATGTGGTTTATCTATACCATGGAATACTACATGGCAATGAGAAACAATGAAATCTGGCCATGTGTAGCAACATGGATGGACCTTGAGGGTGTTATGCTGAGTGAAATAAATCAGGCAGAGAAGGACAAATATCATATGTTTGCACGTATAGGAGGATTAGGAGGAACTTGACGGAGGAACAAGGGGGAGAAGAAGGGGGGAAATGGTGGGGGAAAGGGAGAGAGGCAAACCATGAGAGACTCTTGAATGCTGACAAAAACTGAGGACTGATGGATGTGGGGGGAGGGGGGATGGGCATGGAGGAGGACACTTGTGGGGATGAGCACTGAGTGTTATGTGGAAACTAATTTGACAATAAACTATTTGTAAAAAAAATAATAATAGTAATAATAATAATAATATTTGTTCTTCCAATCCATGAGCATGGAATGTTTTCCAATTTTTTTTGTGTCTTCTTTAATTTCTTTCATAAGCTTTCTATAGTTTTAAGTGTATAGGTTTTTCACCTCTTTGGTCCCTAGGTATTTTGGGGTTTTGTTGGCAATTGTGAATAGGATCAATTTCTTGATTTCCCTTTCTGCTGCTTCACTATTAGTTTATAGAAATGCAACCGATTTCTGTGCATGGATTTTATATCCTGGAACTTTGATGAATTCATGAATCGGTTCTAGCAGCATTTTCGTGGAATCTTTTGGGTTTTCCATATAGAGTATCGTGTCGTCTGCAAAGAGTAAAAGTTTGACTTCCTCCTTGCCGATTTGGATGACTTTTATCCCTTTGTGTTGTCTGATTGCTGAGGCAAGGACTTCCAATACTGTGTTGAACAACAGTGGTGAGAGTGGACATCCCTGTTGTGTTCCTGACCTTAGGGGGAAAGCTCTCAGTTTTTCCCCATTGAGGATGATATTAGCAGAGGGTATGTTGTATATAGTTTTTAATCTTGAGGTATGATTCTTCTATCCCTACTTTCTTGAGGGTTTTTATCAAGAAAGGATGCTGTATTTTGTCAAATACTTTCTCTGCATGTATTGAGGATCATCTGATTCTTGTCCTTTCTTTTGTTAATATGATGTATCACATTGGTTGATTTGTGGACGTTCAACCAGCCCTGCATCCCTGGTATAAATCCCACTTGATTGTTTTAATGCATTGTTGGATTCGGTTGGCTAGTATCTTGTTGAGAATTTTTGCATCCATGTTCATTATGGAAATTGGTTCATAGTTCTCCTTTTTAGTGAGGTCTTTGTCTGGTTTTGGAATCAAGGTAATGCTCGCCTCATAAAATGAGTTTCTAAGTTTCCTTCCATTTCCTGTTCAAAAGAACAGGAGTTAACTCTTTCTTAGATGTTTGGTAGAATTCCCCTGGAAAGCCATCCAGCCCTGGACTCTTGTTTGTTGGGAAATTTTTGATTACTAATTCAATTTCTTTACTGGTGATGGGTATGCACGAATTCTCTATTTATTCCTGTTTCAGTTTTGGTGGTTTATATGTTTCTAGGAATTTGTCCATTTCTTCTAGATTGCTCAATTTATTGGCATATAATTGCTTAGATTATTCTCTTCGTATTGTTTGTATTTTTGCAGTGTTGGTTGTCATCTCTCCTCTTTCATTCTTGATTTTATTTATTTGGGTCCTTTCCTTATTCTTTTTGATCAAACTGGCTTAGGGTTTATCAATTTTGTTAATTCTTTCAAGGAACCAGCTCTTGGTTTCATTGATCTGTTCTGCTGTTTTTAAAATTTCAATAGCATTGATTTCCACTTTAATCTTTTTTATTTCCCATCTTCTGCTGTTTTTGGGTTTTATTTGATGTTCTTTTTCCAGCTCTTTAAGGTGTAAGGTTAGGTTGTGTATCTGAGACCTTTCTTCCTTCTTTAGGAAGGCCTGGATTGCTGTATACTTCCCTCTTATGATTGCCTTTGCTTCATCCCAGAGGTTTTAGGCTGTCGTGTTACCATTTTTATTGGCTTTCATGTACTTTTTAATTTCCTCTTTAGCTTCTTGGTTAACCCATTCATTCTTCACAGGGATGTTCTTTAGTCTCCAAGTTTTCATTGTCTTTCCAAATTTTTTCTTGTGGTTGATTTCGAGTTTTACAGCGTTATGGTCTGAAAATATGCATGGTATGATCTCGATCTTTTTTAACTTATTTGTGTCCCAGTATGTGATCTATCCTGGAGAATGTTCCATATGCACTCGAGAAGAATGTGTATTCTGCTGCTTTAGGACGAAATGTTCTGAATATATCTGTTAATCCATCCGGTCCAATGTGTCATTCAAGGCCATTGCTTCCTTGTTGATTTTCTGTTTAGAAGATCTGTCCATTGCTCTAAGTGGGGTGTTGAAGTCCCCTGCTATTATGGTATTATTACCAATGAGTTTCTTGGTTTGTGATTGATTTATATATTTGGGTGCTCTCACATTGGGGGCATAAATATTTACAATTGTTTGCTCTTCTTGATGGATAGACCCCTTAATTATGATATAATGCCCTTCTTTATCTCTTGTTGTAGTCTTTATTTTAAAATCTAGATTGTCTGATATAAGTATGGCTACTCTGATTTTCTTTTGGCTTCCATTAGTATGATAGATGGGTCTCCATTCCCTTACTTTCCATCTGAAGGTGTCTTTAGGTCTACAATGGGTCTCTTGTAAACAGCATATAGATGGATCTTGTTTTCTTATCCATTCTGTTACCCTGTGTGTTTTCTGGATTTTTCTGATAGTTTCCTATACATAGATTTAGGTGAAACATTTTTGGTAAGACTACTACCTATGTTGCGGTGTTTGTTTCTTGTTGCGTCAACAGGAAGCTTGTGGGCATCCGTTGCTCTCTTTACTGATGTTGCTAAATTCAATCATCATATGATTAGGATGGCGTCCACCAGGTGTCTCTATTGTAAAGTTACCTTTACTTCTTTGTAAACAATAGTAAACCATTGGGGGAATAATTTGAGACTGTGTGTATCTCCCCAAAAACCTTTCACTCAATGGTCTGATGGTTTTTACCTGAATCAGTGATTACATTGGTGGTTGCAAAATGGTGATTCTTCTAATTCTGTCATTTCTTCTATGTTTATTAACTGATATTCTTTTGTAAGAAAGTGCTTCTTTGTTCTCTCAAGTGATCTCTCTATATTTAAATACACATATGCATGTACACATACATATATATAAAAAATCATATTTATTTGCTGGTGACTACTGATGAATTCTTCCTCACCTTCCCTCATCCTGTAGTGAAAACCTTGGTTATCAGTAACATCAGCATATTAGTTTGAACTATGTGAAATTGCTCTTTTTTTATGTCAAAGCAATCTAATATTGACAATTTTATGTAGTTCAACCAATATTTACTCATTTGCCATGCTGGCACTATTACCCAAAACAAACCCACCAAGTAAAATATGTAGATCTTACTGTAGAGTGACAAAGTGCTATTCAGAGGTTGCTCAAATGAATTCTTTTTTATTCTCTGATTACACTGTCAGTTTCTACTTTTTTAAGGTGATATAAGAGCATACCTTGGTGTTAGTTGAAGTCCAGGCACTATCAGGATTGTGAGAAGTATATGAAAGTGAACTATAACTTGTTTCTTCCATGGTGTGCACCCTTTTTCTTTGCTTTTTCTGCAGAGATACTCTGGGAAAATGCTTCTTCCTGCGCGTGGAAATCACTCTCCGAGGAGCTACCTATAGGATCTCGTTTAGTGACACAGACCAGTTACCCCCTCCTTTCCGAATTGACAACTTTTCTAAGGTATCGAGTGGGGTCGTGAGCCAGTTTGGCTGTTTGACATGTGGGAAGGTGGATTTTATACTGCCTTTAAGATAATGATGAAATACATTTTAAACATGGACTTAAAAGAAACTTTGTGGGGATCTCTGCAGCTGGACAACCCTAGACGCCCTTACTTGTAGAGTTGGTTTCTGCTGGTTATTTTGATTGCTGGGCGGTCTTGTCCAGAAGTGACTTCTCAGTGACCCCCCCTCCCACCCTCAGACATTTTGAGCGTATTGTTTGGTGGACATGTGCCCTCTGTAGACATTCCTTATGGACAGAGAGGAATCGAATCAGACGGTCCAGTGATAATGGGAATGGGCAGTTCTACTATTGCTTAGTCACAGTGAGCATTTTTATAAATCTTCCAAGTAAAGTCAAGATGGAAATCAGAAGATACCATTTTAAATAATGCTTTTGAATAATAACATAATATGTGACTTCCCATAGTCGAATTCCAGAATTTTTATTCCTTTCTGTATTCAGAGTATATCATGGGGGGTGAGGGTAGAAGAGATGGCCTGTGTCCTTTCATTGTTGGGCTCATTGCAGTTTGGAAGATGACTAGAAGGGCATTTGAAGGGGCACCGGGGTGGCTCAGTAGGTCAAGCATCGACTCTTAATTTTGGCTCAGGTAATGATCTCACGGTTCATGGGTTCAAGCCCCGCTTTGGGCTCTGTGCTGACAGTGCAGAGTCTGCTTGGGATTCATGCTCTCCTTCTCTTTCTCCGGCCCTGCCCCTCCACCTTTCTCTCAAAATAAATAATTTTTTTTTAAAGAGAAAGGCATTTGAAGAGAGAAGAGGATTGTCCTCATGATTGTGGTTATGCCCAATGTAGGATTTATTTGGGGAGGGTCTGGAACTTAAACCTAGAAAGCACTGACTGCCTTTCCAGTAACACCACTCTGAAAGAAAGTCCTCTTTATCCTCTCTGCCCTCACCGTAGGTTCCAGTTGTCTTTACTCAGCATGGGGTAGCCGAACCCCGGCTCCGAACCGAAGTGAAGCCCATGTCTTCGTTGGATTATGCCTGGGATGAACCCACGCTGCCTCCTTTCATTACGCTGACTGTTAAAGGGGCAGGCTCCTCGGAGCTCAGCTGCAACATGAATGATTTCCAGGACAACCGACAGCTTTATTATGAAAACTTCATTTACATCGCTGCTACGTACACATTCTCCGGGTAATTCTGGGTTCAATTACTGTTCTCGTAAAGCAGAAGGCTCTAATTATTACCTGGTTTGAAATTTTAAGCAATTCTCAAGAGGTTCAAAGGACGAAGAGAGATTCCTTCCATTCTTTACCAAATCCTAGGCTCAGGGTCTATCTTGAGAGGTCTTAAGCTAAACCCTTGTCTTCTGGCTAGATTAAATTTATCCAAAGAGGCAAGACTGTTTCTTTTTTCAAGACCTCCCCAGTAATCCATTCCAGTATTTAACATTCCTCCCATTAGATACTATTCTCATAGTATTTTTGGTTCTTCTTTTTTAAGGTGTTATTTTTAATGTATTTTTACATTTTCTTGCTGCTGCCTTTAAGTTTTATGCCTTTTCCTCATTTGAAACTGAATAATCTTTCTCTTATATAATTACTCAAGTCATTTTGATTCCCCTCTCCCATTGAGAATACTGGTTAAGCAAACACTCAAAAGTGTATCTTAGTAATCACCTGTAGCCGACCAAAGTAGCTCAAGTTGACAGTAATTCCAGTTGCCTTAGAATTATAATCTTCACTGTCATCTGGTTAGTTGTATGTAGAAAGCTCAGGTAAATGGCAAATTTATTCTAATTCCGCTGTTAAATTGGTACATAGAGATTCAAAACACTGGGCTTTCAAAAAGTAGTCCTTCCCCCAACGTGTAAATACAATCATTTCTGTGCTGGTGATGGGGCCAGTTTTAAGATTTACCTGTGGAAAAAACAGGGAAAATAGCTAAACCTTTAGCGTTTACAAATATAAATCACCCGACGGATAGGACGTTTAAAGGCAGATTCCTTTCCAAAATGTTCTGAATAATTTTGCTCATGAATAATATTTTTTATCTGCCTGAGGCTCACAGAATAATCTCTGGGTCTGGTGGTACCTCTCATCTACCCAGAGTCCAGATTTCACTAGTGATGAATTGATGGGCATCTTTGCTTAGAACAGCCGTTCTTTTCCTTGTTTATGGCAGTTCTCTTTGGAAGTAGCGGTGCTGGGATGTTTATCTTGTTATAATTAAGTCAGTCTGTTTTGTTTTAAAGATTATGGCACTTGACAGCATGAAGTGCTTAAGGTTGTAGTGCCTGAGAAGCCAGTTCTTAATCCGGTTGCTAATCGTGTTTTTCTCTCTATGTTCTTAAATTCAATTCCAGTAGTTATTACGCTCTTTAACTGAAGAATCCTTATGGGTGATTATGAGTTTAATGGCTTGGACAGATATGGAGCAGATAAAAAGGGAGGTTCTCAGAATCTCAGTGTGCGGAGAGATTGAACCATGTTTTGGAGTATAGAAGACATTATTGATTTGCATTTTTGGAGAGAACAAACGCTGGGGAAAAGACGAGTATTGTTTTTGTTGGTTTTTATTTTAAATTGAGGTGAAACTCACATAACATAAAATTAACCATTCAAGAACCAACCGTCTAGTGACATTTAGTGCATTCGTGATGTTGTGCAGCCCCCGCCTCCATCTAGTTCCAGAACATTTTCATCCCTTCAGGAAGAAACACCAAACCCATTAAGCAATTACTCCCTGTTCCCTCCCTCCCTCCACCCCCCAACCTCTGGCAACCTCTAATCTGCTTTCTTTCCCTAAGGATCAACCTATTCCAGATACTTCATGTAAGTTGATTCATAAATATGTGATCCGTTGTGTCTGGCTTCTTTCACTTAGCATAAAGTTTTCAAGGTTGATCCACATTGCAGCACAGATTTCCTTCTTGCTGGGCCAAGTGATATTCCGTTGTATGGGCATACCACACTCTGATGTCCCTTCAGCTGTTGACATCTGTGTTGTCTCCAACTGTTATTGGCGTCTGTGCTGCTGTCAACGTGCCTATGCATGTATTTGTTTAAGTACCTGTTTCTGAGTCCTTTGTATATCTAAGAGTGGAATTGCTGGGTTCTGTGGTATTTCCATGTTGTAACTTTTTGAGGAACTGCTATACTGTTTTCCATGGCAGCGGAATCATTTTACAATCCCACCAGCAACGTACAAGGGCCCTGGTTTCTCCACGCTGCCAGAAGCACTTGTTATTTTATATATTTTTTTATTGTAGCCATCCTACTGGGTGTGTGACGACTTCTCATTGTGGTTTTGATTCGTATTTCCTTAATAATTAACCATGTTGAGGATCTTTTCCTCTGCTAATGGGCCATTTGTGTATCTTTGGAGAAATGTCTATTCAAATCCTTTACTCATTTTTTCTGAGAGAGAGAGAGAGCAAGCGAGAGTGAGCGAGAGCGAGCAGGGGAGGGTCAGAGAGAGAGGGAGATACAGAATCTGAAACAGGCCCCAGGCTCTGAGCTGGCTGTCAGCACAGAGCCTGACGTGGGGCTCGAACCCACGAACCGTGAGACCATGACCTGAGCCAAAGTTGGACACTTAACCAACTGAGCCACCCAGGAGCCCCCCTTTACTTATTTTTAAATTTGGGGTTCTTTTTCTGCCTTTTTATTGTTGAATTTTAAGAGTTCCTTTTATATAACATGGATACGAAGTCTATATCAGATATAGGATTTGCACATATCTTCTCTCCTGTTCTTTGGATCGTCTTTTTACTTTCTTGATGGTGTCCTTTGAAGGGCAGAAGTTTTTTAATTTTGTTGAAATCTAATTTATATATTTTTGTCACTTGTGCTTTTTTTGGTCATGGAAACTAGTTTTTAACTCCTAATTCATTGGTCCCTTTTTTGATGATGATTGGTGGAAACAGGAGAATAATCTAAATAAAATCTTATAAAAATACCCCAAAGTGGGGGCGCCTGGGTGACTCAGTCAGTTAAGTGGCCAACTTTGGTTTAAGTTGTGATCTCATAGCTCATGAGTTCGAGCCCTGCATCATGCTCTGTGCTGATAGCTTGGAGCCTACAGCTTGTTTTGAATCCTGTGTCTCCCTCTCTCTCTCTGCTTCTCTCCTGCTCATGTATTGTCTCTGTCTCTCTCTCAAAAATAAACATTAAAAAACATTTTTTAAAAAATACCTCAAAGTGGAATTAGGCTGCAACATTCCATAAAGCGTAGGATTCTTAAGCCACAGAGAAACACTACACGATCAGTTGGAAGAAGATGAATATGAACCCTTTATGTTCTTTTCATCCTAGAGGGGCTTCTGATTCATTGCCAAGCCTTAGGGATGCAGTATTGCTGATCTTCTGTCTGGCAAAAAGTAGAGCTAATTCTTGGAATGTCTGGTTTAATTTGGGGGGAGGGGGCGCTAAAGCTATATAGTTATTCTTTGATGTCTGAATTGTAAGGCACTAGAAGCATCAGGAGAGGGGAAATGTTAGTATGTCTTCTGGCAAATGAATCTTTGAACTGTACAGGAAAACAACACAACCTTGGTCTTTCTGCAGCTCAGGTTCAACTTTCTTCTGTGATTAAAAAAATGTCTCCCCTTCATAGATGAGGTTTTAAGCATTTGCTTCTGAGCATATGTGTGCGAGTACACGTATATACACGTGTGTATGTATGACTGTTTTAATTCCAGTTTACAGGAGGGGACAGGAAGGCCTGTGGCCTCCAGTAAGGCCACCACCTGTGCAGAGCTGGTCTTGGATGTCTCACCAAAGACACAAAGAGTCATTTTAAAGAAGAAGGTAAGAGCACTTAGCGTTTGGAGTTTAGAAGGGGAGACTACTAGCCGTGGACCGACTCCGGCTGGCGCGGCCATGCTTGCTCGGGGTGGGACGCTGGCGCTCTTCCTCCCGTCCTGCGGTCCTCGCTCCAAGAACTCCAAGCCCTTCTCCTCTTCGGTGCCCTTTTTTGGAGAATGTATTTTTTAAATTTATTTTTGTCCCGAGTTGTGATTTGCTGTTCTCATTACTCTGTTTTTCCATTGAAACGTCTCCCTTAGTCTACTTTTCCCTAAACTGAACGGAAAAATGATCCAACTGACAACTTTTCCCTTTTTTATGCTGACAGACATTCTTTTCAAGGGTCAGTTTAGGGAAATGTTTCTGCTAATGGACCTACGTATAGAGAGGAAGGCAGGCAAATCTGGCCGGAAGCAGCCCAGACGGCAGGCGGGCTGGCGATAAGTAGTTCAAACCTCAATACAAAAGGCGTCTGAGAACTCAGAGGTGTAGAAGTGACTTTAAGAGGAGAGAGATTACCAACGACGATTTGAAACATGTTTACCTGAAGGCTGGGTTCCAGAAGATTTTACTTAATGCAAATCACACAATCCAAAAATAACCCTGGTAGAGATCATCTCCTTACCAGTCAGTTGCCATGATGCTAACCAAGGACCCGTTTTGTCGCCAGAAGTGGTGGCATGTGTGTCAGGGGTATTGCTTCATTTGGATGTGAGCTTATACAGCTCTTAGCAATTTCGTAACTGGGGAAAGGGGCAGACTCAAATCATTTCAAATTTGGTACATCAAATGAAACTTTAATACATGTGTTTTTAATTCACCTTTATAGTTTTAACAGCTTTACTGAGATACAATTCACATAACGGGCCCCCCACTTAAAGTGTACAGTTCAGTGGTTTACACCACAGATACGTGCAAGCATCATCACACTCAGCTTCGGAACATCTCATCACCTCTCTAGGAGAGACCCTGTATCTCTAGCTCTGACGCCATTTTTTTCCTTATTCTCTAGCCCCAAGCAGTCACTAATCTACTTTCCGTCTCTGCGTCCTTCCCTGTCTGGACTCCATTATGATTGGTGTTTCATGAGCGGCCTCTTACACTTAGCCTGGTGGTTCCAAGGCTCACCCATCCATCACCCTATCAGTACTTCTGTATGTATTCTTCTGTTCCACCAGTTCAAAGTCACGTAATCCAGATTTGCTTACTGTGTTCCCCCACACTTATAGGAGGCCGCGCGTACATGTGAGATGCATTTTGGAAATAAGATTTGGGAATGATGACAACTAAAGAGATCATGAGGCATAGTAATTGAAAGTAAACAGTTCTGGAGGCTTTTATGGGGAGTTTTAAAGAAGAAAATTTGGAAAAGTAATAATCTAAAAATAAAAAGCAGCGAGGCCGACAGAATTCAATGAATTGAAAAAAGTGGCAGAGCCCTTGGAAACGTTGTCAGATGGCTTTCAAAGAATGTTCAAGTCGAGGAGGATGTTAGCATGAATGGAAATGAACTCAGTAGTAAGGTGGTTTGCCAGCTGGGATTGGATTACCAGGTGTGATCATCAAAACAGGAATAAGGGGCCCCTGGGCAGCTCAGTCGGTTAAGTGTCCGACTTTGGCTCAGGTCATGATCTCTCCGTTTAGGAGTTCAAGCCCCGCATCGGGCTCTGTGCTGACAGCTCAGAGCCTGGAGCCCGCTTCGGAGTCTGTGCCTGCCTCTCTCTCTGCCCCTCCCCTGCTCGCACTCTGTCTCTTTCTCTCTCTGAAAAATAAACAAACATGAAAAAAATTTTTTACAGGAATAACAAATAGCTGTGTAATCTCCAAGGGCTAGGGGACTGTTAAGGAGACAAAAAACAAATTTTTTTATGAAGTAGTAAAAACATTTTGAGGAAGATGTTACAGTTTATGTAACATTTTTACTGTTGTTAATTTCCTTTGATGGGGAGAGTGGATATAAATAAGTTACGCTGACATCCCAAACTAGGCACACTTCTAAGGATTAGCATTCGGAACTGGACTTCTGCTCTGCAATGAGAAACGAAGATTAGAAAGTCTGATATCTTAGGGTTTTGGTTGGGTTTTTGTTTGTTTGTCTGGGAGGGGGGTTGTTGTTTTCTTCTTTCTACTTTTTATTTTGAAAGAGTCTCAAACTTAAGAGAAAAGTTGGCAGAAATTCTGTAGAAGTGCTGCTGTGATTTTGACTTGTCCTGTTACTGCTGGTGTTAGCTTTAGCGCGAGAGGAAGGTGGTGGCTGCCAGCCTCCTGTACTGTGAGGTGAAGTTTCTCTTTGGCCCTCGTATTTAGTAAATACCTGATGGACAGGTACCTTGAGACTGTGTAGGTATCCTGATCATCGTCACATTTTCTATGTCTTATGTGTATATATTAGCCTGGACTTTTATAACAAAATACTGTAGACTGGATGACTTAAATAATGGGAATTTATTTCTCACAGTTCTGAAGGCTGAGAGGTGCAGAATCGGGTGCTGGCCCTTTGGTTCCCTGCTGAGGGCTACATCCTGGCCTGTAGACTCGTACCTTCTCACGGAGTCCTGACATGGCACCCCGCTAGGGGTGGGGGTGAGAAAGCAAACTCATTGGTGTCCATTCTTGTAGTGGCACTAATATTGCATCAGGAGAGCCCCTCATGTGCCCTTGTCTGAACCTAATCACCACCCAAAGGTTCCATGTCCAAATACCATCAAAGCTTCGAACCAGGTCTCCAGCAGAAGAATTTGGGGTGGGGTGGCAGTGTCATCCATAGCACTGTGTATATCGTTGGTGTGGATTCCTCCTTTACTCAGCGGGTTACCTGTGACTGTCAGGAAACATTTAACGCTCAATTCCCATATTTGGCCAGTGGGAGCTCTTTAACCTTCTGTGCCCTTTTGACGTATGCCCCTCAGTCCTTGAACTTCCTTACTTTCTAACATAGCAAATTATACTCATCCGTACTTTCCCTGTTGCTTTTCTGGGTGTGCCACTTCTGATCCCTTTTTATCAGGAATTGAAGTTAGAAAGCTAAGCTGTGGACACTGGGCACACTTGTCACTGTGGTGTCATTTCCAGACACTCCCAGGACACAGAGCTAGGGCTCTCAGGTGTGCGTAGACTACGTATACCTACATATGCGCACATGCACGCCGTACACATACAGACATGGTACACATGCATGTGCACACACATATTTTATATATGTATATATTTTGCATATTTCTGTATATTAAAAACCAGCAGTTCACACTGATATTTTCAATTCCAGTCCCACGTCACAGATTCATATTGCGCCCCATCCCTGTATAAACACAGCCTGCTTCCCGGCTCAGGGGCCCATCTCCACATCCTGGACAGCACCCATTTCACCCCCACCCTGCACAGGAATGCTCTTCTCCCCTCCCTTCGTCTCTGACCGTCCACACGAAGCCTCCCTCCCCCGCCTCGTGTGCAGATCATCACCCACGTTGGGCTTTGGCACCACACTCTGGGCCGTCCACCCCCCACCCCAACACCCATAGTCCCCGTGGACTTCTGTCTTCCTCAGTGCCATCCAAAGGTTTTAGGGCTCACTTGTGAGGGAAAGGGGGAGGGAACTGGATGGAGAAGGTACAGCTCAGATTTTTACATGGAAATGCTGGTAGTTTCCAAGTATGAAGAGTCTGTATATAAAGGCAGATGGTAGAGGAGTCCATGGATAAAAACTTGATTTCATCCAGCGTCTGTGCTTGGGTTCCTGATCTGGAACACCTGCAAGGGCCACCGAGATGCTTTTCCATGTGGTTTTGGCGCTGTAGATGTGCTGTCTCCCCGTGAACAGAGATGCGAGCGTGGGGGGGCCTGCAGAGGGGGACACACAGCTATGTTCCACATCTATAGACGTGGGGTGTGGGGGTGCAGACAGAAGGCGCCCTCTCTTTCCGGGTGCGGGTTGTGGTTTTGCCACTGAAAGATACATGATATCTGGTATTTCACATTCCTCCCCGAGCTTCATTTTCTTCCCGATCTAACAGGTTTGGGAGAAGGATCAACTACGATGAGGTACATAAAGTGCCGTGTAAAGAACTGTGGTCAAAGTGACACGGCAAACATTTATTGAGGTCAGACGCTGTGCCAGGCATGTGCTGAGTGCCTTCTGTTTGCTACACTTATCACAAGAACCCTAAAGATAGCTCATTTCCCCCTTAGACGAATCAGGAAACAGAGGCTCTGAGGGATTGAGTAACCTGCCCAAGGTCACTCAGCTGGTAAATGGTGCAGCATGGCTTCAAATCCTGGTGTTTGACTCCAGCATTCATATCACTTAGTTAGTTTTTACTCTGTAGAATGTGATACGGAGGTGCCTAGGATGCTCAGTCATTTAAGCGTCCGACTCTGACTCAGGTCATGATCTCACCGTTCGTGCGTTCAAGCCCCACATCAGGCTGTCAGCATAGCGCCCACTTCAGATCCTCTGTCTCCTTCTCTCACTGCCTCTTCCCTGCTTGTGCTCTCTCTCTGTCTCTGCCTCTGCCTCTGTCTCTGCCTCTCAAAAATAAATAAACATTTTAAAAAAATGTAACGCGGAAGCTGTCTTTTCCAACACAGGCAGCATGGCACCCAGTGCCTAGTTTGTGGTGCCCACAAGTGTTTGTCGCTCTGAAGGAGCTCCCAGCTGGTGAGAGTGGATGTCACCCTGTTAGGTCCAGCTAGAGTATGTGTTCACCCAGCAAGTCTTCTAATGGTCAGGCGTTACTGAACCAGAACCATCCAGGTGGTGTTAGAAAGGCCATGTGAGTGAATGGTGAGGCATGTTGGCCTTGAAATCAGGCTGTGGAGGTGAAATCT
Organism: Crocuta crocuta; assembly: GCF_008692635.1. NCBI lineage: Eukaryota > Metazoa > Chordata > Mammalia > Carnivora > Hyaenidae > Crocuta > Crocuta crocuta. The sequence goes on along the minus strand of NW_027530007.1, from coordinate 229,370 downwards.
TCACTCCAGCACCTCCAGGTTATGTGACCACAGGCAAGTTTCTTCATCTCACTGAGCCATTCCTCACCTGTGAGGAAGGATAATAATAGGATATACGTCCTTAGATTGTTTTGAGGATTAAATGAGGATTGAATGACGAAATCCCATGGATCACCAGTTGGCACATAGTAAATTCTCAATAAGTATTATTACTAATATTATTACTTCATGAATATAATATTACTTCATAATTTTATAGACCTCTGTGGGTTGACCTGGAAGTCAAGTGCTTTTCATAAAATATTCCTAAGAAGAAACTATATTTAGAATTAACAGCAATCACCTTAGTATAACCTTTGGATTCAATCAACTTTATAATTGAATACAAATAATCTGTAAATCAGAATCCATCAATATAGTGTGCTTCCATTATAAACACAGGAAGGGAGAAGACATCTGGTAAATTCTGGTTGTCTGCCAGTTATGAGGATTACCAATGATCACATACAAAGAATATCATATATACTTTATAGAGTTGGATCCCTCTCTAAGGTCAGGGCACCCGAGGGTCACCATCTGGGCCAGCAATTATCCTAGCGGTGCAGCTAACGGGGATTAGACTGAACCTCAACTCGCTAGTTTGCTCAGAAAATACCAACTATATGAAAAGAATACATTTTTTAAAATTTTGTATTGTTTTTTGAGAGAGAGACAGCATGAGAGGGGGGAGTGGCAGAGAGAGAGGGAGACACAGTGTCCGAAGCAGGCTCCAGGCTCTGAACTTTCAGCACAGAGCCTGATGCAGGGCTCGAACCCATGAACCGTGAGGTCATGACCTGAGCCAAAGTCAGACACTTAACTGACTGAGCCACCCAAGCGCCCTAAGAATACATTTTTAAAATTTACCTTATTTGTAATTTGGGGTTGTTTGGTTGACAAGTTCAGTATATTTCATCCTAGGTGCAACTCAGATTGACAACAATGAAAGCTAGAATTAAACATGTGTATAACGTGGAAAATGTCTCTCAGTATGGTTTTGATTTGAGAACTTAGCCCTTTGCATGTAGCTCTTGACGCCCTTATCTGAAGCCTGGCTGCCTGTAATGGCTTTCTGTGTCCTGTGTCTCTGCCCCCAGGAGCCTGGGAAGCGCTCTCAGCTGTGGAGGATGACCGGCACAGGCATGCTGGCCCACGAGGGGTCTTCTGTGCCCCACAACCCCAGTAAGCCCTCTGCGGCCCGCTCTCCCGAGGGTTCTGCCATCTTAGACATCGCTGGCCTTGCCGCAGTAACTGACAACAGGTACTTTTCTAAACTCTCGATGCGAGTTCATTCCATCCAAACTCAGTGTTAGTGGAAAAACATACCAAAAAAGGAGACTATACATGAAGTAAGAATGTGCATCTTTATATTTGTATTTGTCTTCAGTGAAACACCTGCCG
>NW_027530007.1:211997-227946 GCF_008692635.1 Crocuta crocuta | reverse complement strand
TTGGGCCTTTATTTTTTTTTTATTTTTTATTATTTTTAAATATTATTTATTTATTTTTTATTTGAGAGAGAGAGGGAGAGTTCAAGAGCACAAGTGGGGCGAGGGACAGAGGGAGAGAAAAAGAGGGGGAGAGAGAGCATCTTAAGCAGGCTCCACGTTCACAGAGCCCAACACAGGGCTTGATCCCACCGCCCTGGGATCATGACTTGAGCCGAAGCCAAGAGTCAGATGTACAGCTCACTGAGCCACCCCAGGCACCCTGAACAATTTTTTTTTAATCTTTCTAAGAATTTTGTTAAATATTTCAAAAGCAAAAATAAACTATTGAGAGAATAGTCAAATACGTTTTTATGATGACCTCGTTGGGGTTCAAATCGGTTATTAGGGACAGATAAGTTATTTGATTTGCCTATGCCTTAGTGTCTTTATGCAAGCAGTGTATCTGTTTCCAGTTAATAGCCTTGTTCACTTCCAAAATGACTTTATATGACTTACGTAAAAACCCAAATAAAATAAAAGTAATTGGGAATTAAGCAGGAAAAAAACCTCTTGAAAATATTTTAAGATCTTTTCAGCAGACTGCCCTTCTCAAACTGCCTGTCCCTGTGGGAATGCAGGAAGCTGGTCGTTACCTCTGGTGTGAATCCTTAGAAGTACTGGTACTTCTTTGTGTCCTCCTGTTCATTGCTTTCCGTTTTGGCTTATTCCTCTTCCCTCATTAAGAGACGCTTAGCTGCAACGGGATTCTGGCTACCTGCCCTTTAAGGTTTGTGTGTGTGTGTGTGTGTGTGTGTGTGTGTGTGTGTGTGGTTTATTTATTTAATGTTTATTTTTGAGAGAGAGAGGGACAGAATATGAGCAGGGGAGGGGCAGAGAGAGGGAGACAAAGAAGCAGAAGCAGGCTCTAGGCTCTGGGCTGTCAGCACAGAGCCCGACGCGGGGCTCAAACCCACGAACCATGAGACAATGACCTTGGGCACTCAACTGACCGAGCCCACCCTGGCGCCACCTGCCCATTAGGTTTTAAAGGTGGAGTATGTTAGAAGAAAGAAGAGCAAAACCACGATCCCAGTACTGTCTTCAGGCCGAACGTATCTGACTCGGAGGATTCATTGCACTCTCCTGTGTTCCAGATATGAGCCACTGATGCTAAGAAAGCCTGATCGCAGGCGAAGCACAACACAGACATGGAGTTTCCGAGAAGGAAAACTGACCTGTGGGCTGCATGGGCTGGTTGTCCAGGTCAGTGGTGTTTGACGCCCGTATTTGTGGCAAGCAGTGTTCTAGCCTTATCTGAAATAAAGTCTCAATTAGGATATACACGATATGTCGTTGAACATGGATGAGTAATTCCAGAGCGAGGGAAAGTCAAGAAACTTTTGTCATGCATCTGTGTGCACTTGTAGGGGAAATATTCTTTAAGGTGACGTGTGAGAAACGTATTGGGAGCAGTTGCCTGTAAGTAATGGGATTTTTCCCTTGGCTTACCTTGATTGTTTTTCTTTGGTGATAGAAGTTATGTATAAGTTTTGAAAGAAAGAAAAATGCCAGCAAAAAGCCTACTGCTCAGTTAGGTGCATTAGTTTTAGGCCTGTGAAGTCATTGTACCAACTACAACAGTCTTTTGTGAAGTGTTCTAGGAGATGGTGAGTCATTGTCATGGGCTCTACATTCTCTAGATTCTGTTAATGTCTGCATTCTTAGTGGGGCCCAAATAAGCGTTCAGTTGTAGCAAAAGTCAGAATGAAGATCGCTGGTCCGTTTCCTCTGTCCTCAACCAGGTCTACCCCATGATAAGCCGCCGGGTACTTCATAAGCCAAAATGCGTTTGGGAAATTACCAGGAGTTTGGATTTTCTGCCCTTCTGGCTTCAGGCGAGAAATGAGACCATGGATCTGAGATGAGTTGGTAGGAAGTTTTGTCTCAGAGGCCTGGGCAGATAGCTGAAGTGACGTGGAGGCTTTCTGCCTCAGCCCAGGGCTTTACCCAAAAGTAAACACTAGAACGTCAAGTCCTGACTAGAGATGTCTGGGTGTGTTTGTCCCTGGTGGGAACCTGGCTGTCCCTCCATAACGGGGAGATTGTTCTCCAGGGCCCTGAGCAAAACTCCAAGGAGCCTCTGCCTGCTGTTTGGGGAGATTTATTTTCTTTATCTCTATTGCCCTGAGCTTTTTTCATCAAAGACAAGCTGCTTGCTTCTATGAAGCACACATCTGGAATGGATTTGTGATTTTCAATTAGCAATACAATTCAGGCTTCTGGAGGCACGAGAGGGCGTGTTATAATTGTCGGCCCCTGTGTCTGACCCTGACTTTACTTCCAGTTTGTTCCTAGAGCCCATGTAATTTGGACTCTCTCAGAGCACCACCCCCACCCCCCCAACCTCCCATACCAAAAAATCCTTTTCTGATGTTTTGTTGTTTCTTGAATCCATTTCATCATTTTTCTGGTTGTATGACCCTATGATAATGGTATTCAGCAGAACAGAGTATGCTTTGGTTAGGGAAATAAGCTTGGTTCAATCGTATTATTCTAAATAGAGTAATCGAAGGCATTAACCATCTCCTGACACTGCCCTGATAAGGTTGTTTACCCACTTTCCTTCTGAACTTACAACAGTCATAAAGAGTTGTCTCCATATTGAAATCTGTTCTTTAAACCCAGCTTGAAGTTTCCTCTTGATTACTCAGTGTTTAAAAATTAATAAAAGGAATTAAGACACTCTGGCCGTTGCCTTCTCTTAGCCCTGTATCTGTCTCATTGGCATAGACTTACGTTTAGTGTGGGGCAGATAGCAGAAGATACTTTTCTCCAAAGGTCTGAATAGCCGGCTCTCAGGTGACTTTCACCATTCCCAGTATCGTTTTAGAACAGGTGCCATTTTTGAATATTTGAGCTGACTGTCCAACCACAGGCCTGTTTGGGGAGGTTTTCAACTCCAGAATTTGCTTCTTACTGGAGAGTTGAATGACAGTGACAATTGCTTTATTTTCAGAATGTTTTAGGATTTTAAGCAAACCCCAAATGAGAAACAGGGAAACAGGACTTTGGTAGCTTTTTAAAGCTTATTTTAATGAATAGAAGTTACTACTAAACCAACATACCCTATTCTTGTTCGGAATTCTCTTAATTCATATATCATAACTATCTGTCTCGCCCAGGGAATCCTCCTAGTTTTCATCTTCTGTAAAGCTGAAAAGATAGTAAGTGTTTTTGTTAAGAATGGACCATGACCCTTCAAAAGAGAATTTAAATTTGATAACCTGTTTCAAATGGCATGTTAAATTGTCAGAGTCAGTGCCTCTCCTTTTCTTACACATCTTTATTCTTCTAGGCCAAAGGAGGGCTTTCTGGTTTATTTGATGGAGCTGAAGTTGTCCTTGGTCCTGATACTTCCATGGAGCTTTTGGGGCCAGTTCCACCTGAACAGCAATTTATCAACCAAAAAATGAGGCCTGGCTCTGGAATGTTATCCATCAGAGTCATCCCAGATGGACCAACTAGAGCCCTCCAGGTGATGCTTTCTCCTGAGAATTGACATGAATCTCAACTGTGTGCTTATCCCCACACACACACATTGGCTAGTCATTCAACAAATATTTATTGAAACATCTTTCTGGTTAAGAGGATATGATATCTTCATTTATAATATGGGGGCAAGACCTGCCTCACAAAGTTGTTATAAGAATTAAAAGTATAAAAATATGATATAAAAAAGTATATGAATTCAAGAAGGTAATGCCAAGAATGGTACATATTATTACTTTTATCATTCATCATATATTATAAATATTTCAATAATTGATACATTAATGACATTAACAAGAAGATACAGGAGATCCCTGATCAGACAATGACAGTATTGTGTTTTGAAAGCAAGAGGGGAGGGTGTTACATAGATATACAGGAAGGATTTGTATTCTCGGGTTTGGAGGCTTGGGAGATCCTAAGAGAAGTAATATTTAAGTTGAGGTCTAAAGCTTAACTGAAAAGAGTTAAGTTAGCCAGATCAAAAGGAAAAGTGGAGGGACTATGCCCTAATCGGAAGTGTGTTCATTCCACAGTTATTTGTCAGGCACTTATCAGAGCCAGGCACGATTCTAGGTACTGAGCACGTGTAGTCTTTGGAAAGTTGATAAGTGAAGGCCTGGAGATAAAAAGGAGAGACCCAACTGGAACAGAGCCTATGCTCAGAAATAAGGCTGGGGCCAGATTATTAAAAGCCTGCTACATGCTACAAATTTTGTGGGTTTTCTGTTGGCAGTAGGAGTCAGGGAATGACATGAGCAGAAATGTTTTTCAATCACTCACTCTGCAGTGTGGAGGATTGGAGTGGAGGAAAACTGGAGATAGAGAACCAGCCAAGGGGCGTCTCATACGGATGAGAGAGTGTGGCCCAGACTGGAGTAGATGGCAGGGGTGGGGTGAAGGGGTGGGGCTGAAGAGATTGGAGAGAAACAAGTGGAAATGGAAGCTTATTAAGGAGTAGAGTCTGACAGATTTCTTGATTGATGGAAGGTGAGGATGAAAGAGAGGAAGGAGTCAGGAATGGCCTTCAGGATTCTGATTTGGGCAAGTAGGACAATAATCCACGTCACTAAGATATGAACACTGAAGAGACTTCTGGGAGGAATGGGGAGTTAAGTTTTGGACTCGCTGGGTATGTCGTCCATGTGAAGATGTCCAGAAATCAGTGTAAACATGGGTGTGATGCTCAGAGGAAGCCATGCTGGAGGTCAGGGGCCCGGGTCAGGGTGTAATTAGAGAGCTAAAGAGAAGAGGAGGATTCTGGTGCGTACGAGTGAGCTGTCTGAGGCGGGACGTCATGATCCACAGTGCCTTCTCTAAAAGCACCCTCCTGAGGCGCCTGGCTGGCTCGGTTAGTTAAGCGTCAGACTCCTGGTTTTGGCTCAAGTCATGATCTCATGGCTCATGGGTTTGAACCTCACATCGGGCTCTGGGCTGACAGCATGAAGCCTATTTAGGATTTCTCTCTCCCTCTCTGACCCTCTACCCCCCTCAAAAAAAAAAAAAATTAAAAAAAATAAAAGCGCCCTTCTTTTAAGACAGATATTGAATGCAGTGATCGTGAGGTTTGCATATTTCCACTTGACCTGTATAATTCTCGATCACCTGCAGATGCCTCCCCCTGTATTAGGCTCTCAGGGTCTGCAGCTCGACGTTTGCCATGTAGACTTGAAACCAAGTTTACTTCATTGTTACATAAGTCTTCCTTGGCAGTGCTTTGGAAACCATGAACTTCCACAGGGTTATTGAGCAGATAGTGACTTTTGATCTCTACAGTTGGGATGGAATAGGTGTCACTGTGGAAGTGTGAGCCTTCTCAGTCTAGTGTTTTGACTTCAGATAACAGATTTCTCCCAGCGGAAAAGTGACCGTTCATCGTATGAAGTGGACGAACTTCCTGTAACTGAACAAGAGGTACAGAAATTGAAGAATCCAGACACAGAGCAGGAATTGGAAGTAAGTTTTGAGTGTGGCATATTTATTTCTTTAGCATAAATTTGTTTAGAGTTTTGCTCTGTGGTTTTCTCAGTTTTAGACCTCTTTTCTCTCTGCCCTCTGTGAATTCTAAATATGGCTGTTGCTTCATGGTGTTTAATGTTATCACAACATGAATGTGTGACTGTGTTAATTAAATGACAGCTAAAGTTGAATCTGGTTGTAACCAACGTTGCTAAAGTAAAATGACAATAAAGGAAACTAAATGATTGGGATTTACACAGGACTGAAGGTCGAGAATAAGGCAACTAGATTTTTTGAGAGGCCCCAGTTGTTTTCTCTTGTCATCTTTCTTCCTCTCTTCCCTGTTTGGGAATTGGAAAGTAAAAAGTTTGAAAAGGAACACAAGATGAACATGAAAATGCACACTTACTGGATGTTTATTCAGTGATTTTTTTTTTTTTTAATTAAGGACCTATAGGTAAAGCGCTGTGTTGGATACCACGGGAGTTCAGTAGATAACTTACTAAAAGCTTGCAGCCCAAGTAGGGAGAAAGATTCTCAAACAATTAGTTTCCCATAATGAAATGCAGAATGTCCTCAGAGCTCCGAGAGAGGTATTATCATTATCACTTTGGAGCTCTGGGTGGGGTGGGCACCATGCCTGCAGAGAAAGGTGCCTAGTGAGAGGACCGGGCTGGCTAATACGATTTTTCTCTCAGTGCTTTTCTTCTGCTCAGAGGTAAAGTGGAGGGATTTAAAGCCATTTCTTTCCTTTACGCTCCTGGCTACCTTGGCCTCTGTTTTAAACTGTCACTGTGGGGACGCCTGGGTGGCTTAGTCGGTTAAGCGTCCGACTTTCACTTAGGTCATGATCTCGTGGTTCGTGGGTTTGGGCCCCGCGCCGGGCTCTGTGCTGACTGCCAGCTCAGAGCCTGGAGCCTGTTTCAGTCTGTGACTCCCTCTCTCTCTGACCCTCCCCTGCTCACGCTGTCTCTCTCTCTCTCTCCTAGAAATAAATAAAACATGTTAAAAAAAATTTTAAACTGTCACTGTGTTGTATTTTGGTTTCCTTTCAGGTGCTTGTGAAGTTAGAAGGTGGAATTGGGTTGTCCTTAATTAACAAAGTCCCAGAAGAACTGGTCTTTGCAAGTCTCACAGGAATCAGTGTGCACTATACCCAGCTGGCTACCAGTCATATGCTTGAACTCAGCATACAGGATGTACAGGTAATGCGGGGAGTTCGCAACTTATTAATCCCCCTATGTTCTTGCCGGGCCCCCAACCAGATCCGGTGTTTGGTGTCCTAAACATGTTAATGCTTCGGCAGAGATCTTATCATGACCTGCAGGGCTGGGGATGGGTTTTGTTCTCCTAGCCGGACTGGAAACACTAATAACCCATGCGACATGCGGAAGAGTCCTCCAGAAGGTCTTGTGTTCGTGGTGAGCTATAATTAGCCCTCGGCTGAGCACGGCTCCAGACCTGCCTAACAAATCATAAAAGGAAAGTCTGGAAGGATCGATCTGTTAACTTGTATCCCTGAACAGAGCTCAAGACTTAATGGAAAACAAAAATATTCAGCACCCAACAAAGTCAAATTCACAACATCTGGCATCCTGTCAAAAATTACCAGGTGTGCAAAGAGGTAGGAAAACAAAATATATAATGAGACAATCAGTTGAACTGTCCCAGAACTAACACAGATGTTAGGATTTTCAAAGAAGAACATTAAAACGCTTATTATAACTGCATTGTATATGTTCAAAAAGGTAGAGACATAGAAGATGGGAGAAAATCAAACTTCTAGAGATTAAAATGAAAAACACACTGCATTCAATTAATAACAGATGACACAGTACAGTAAAAAGGTTAGTGAACTTGAAGACATAGCAATAGAAATTGTCCACATTGAAATGCCCAGAGAAAAATCATTCATAAGAAGAAAACAGTGTCAGTGACCAATGGGGCAACCTCAGGCAACCCAGCATACAGATGATGGGCGTCCCCGAAGGCCGGGATTGAGAGGAGGGCGTATAAAAAATATTGGAAGAAATCTTCATTAGTGTTCCAGATTTAATGAAAACTAAACTCACAAACAGAAGCTCAAGCACAAATCCAAACACATACGTGCACATGCACATGAAGGAAACTGCACCACAGTGCATCATAATTAAATTACTCAAAACCAGGAATAAGTCATCCAGATTAAACCAGACATGTCCCATGCAGGAGCAAGGGTGAGAATGAGAACAGACTGCTCATTGGGAACTGTGCGAGTGACAAGACCGCACGCAACATCTCTAAAGTACCGGAAGGAGGAGACGTTGTCAACCTCGAATTCAATGCCCAGTGAGTATGTCTCTCAAAAACAAGAGTGAAATAAAAATGTTTTCAGACATACAAAGCTGAAAGAACAGATTACCAGCAGATTCACGCTAAAAAAATAAAGAACATCCTTCAGGCATAAGGAAGTGGTAGCAGCTGGAGGTCTTGATCTACACAAAGGAATGAAGAGCACCTGAAATGAGAAATACATGGGTAAATGTATAAGGGTATTTTCTGATTATTTAGATCTCTTTAAGAGATGATCAACTGCATAGACAAAAGTGATAGCACTGTATTTTGGGGGCGTATGACATGTTAGAGTAAAGTGAATGACTACCATAGCCTGAAGTCTTGGAGGGGAGAAATGGACATATATTCACTGTAATGTTCTTACACATGAAGTAGTATGCTGTCCTTTGAACATAAACTAGTAAGTTAAAGATGAATACTATAAATCCTAAAGTGACAAAGAGCTACAACTAATAGTCGACAATCCAGATAAACTGGATAATCCAAGAGAAGGCAGAAGAAGCACAAAACATGGGAAAGAGTGGATGAGACAAATAGAAAACAAATAGCAGGATGGATAGACTCATTCAGACCTAATTGTGTCAATTAATAAATGTAGATGCTGCAAACACCTCCAATTAAAAGGCAGAGATGATTAGATTGGATTTAAAAAAAGCGAGTTCCAATTATATGATGCCTCCAAGAAACATTTTAAATATAAAGACGCAAGTAGGTTAAAAAGAAAAGAATGGAAAAAGACATACTGAGCTAGACCTAGTCATAAGTGAGTGGGAATGGCTAGATTACTATCAGAATCCATTACAGAGCAAAGCGTATTACCAGGAATAAGGAAGATAATTTCCTAACGATAAATGAGTTTGTCAGGAGGATATAATGATACTGACTATTTATATACCTGATTGGAGGGCTTTGAAATAGGGGAAGCAAAAATTGATAGCACTGAAAGAAGAAACGAACAAGTACACAGTTACAGTAGAAGATTTCATTGCCTTCTCAGAATAATCAATAGAATAATCACACAAGCAGCAAGTCATCATGGCCATACTAGATTGAATAGCACCACCACCCAGGTAAACCTAATTGACATTTATCCAGCAGTCCATCTACCAACAGCAGAGAACACGTTCTTCTCAAGTACAGATGAAACCTTTGCAAGAGAGACTACATTCTGGAACAGAAAACAGTTCCCAAGGGCAGAAGGATTCAAGTCACACAGTATATTCTTTGATCACAATGGAATCCAGTTGAAATGACAGAAAGGTAGTTGGTAAAATCCCCCAAATGTCTGGAAACTATAAAACCCACTTCTGAGTAGCCCAGGGATCAAAGAAGAAATCAAAATAGAAATTGGAAAATATTTTGAACTGAATGAAGATGAAAAGACAACATAGCAAAATTGATGGAATGCCCCTGAACCTGTACCGAAGAGAGATTTATAGCCCTAAGTATTAGAGGAGAAAGGTCGAAAACCAGGAATTCAGGTGTCATCTTAAGAAACTAAACAACAACAATCACAGACTAAGCCCAAAATAAACAGAAGAAAGGCAATGATAAAAATCCCAATAGGAATCACTGAAATGGAAACCAGCAACTACAGTAAACAAAAACAAACAAACAAAAAAACTCAAAAACTCATTCCTGGAGGTCAGTAAAATGAACAATCCTCTAATGAGTCTAATCAGGAGAAAAGAGAGAAGACACAAATTACTGATACCGGGAAACAGAGAGTTCCCCGACGAGCCCAAACTTGACAGTTCCCTGGGAATGGAGCTTTCAGGGGACCTGGAAGCTCGTGCTCCCACCCCCCATCACTGGCTGCCAGGGTGCGGGGCTGTTGGTTTTCGAGGCTTCTGTGGACCTGGAGAAGATGGGTGGGAAAGGATCATGGGAACGCCACAGAGCTCGCCATTCTTGCTGAGTTTCAGCTAACTTTCTCCGATAAATGATCCCTGGGTCCTTGTAAGCCTTTGGTTAACTCTCAGAGTTCTGAAAAGGTTGATTTTGTCAGTTTCTGCCAGAGTTTTGTTGTCACACAAAGACAGCTCCTTTATTGGTAGCATTGTACTTGCAGGCCTTCATTCCAGCCTCCACCAGGGTTGACATGTCCAGGAAACCACTTCCTGGTAAACATTTCCAGAAGGATCCAAAAACCTAGAATGTGCTTCTTTCCCCAGGTGGGCAGACTTCCGCTCCCGCTCATGGCACGCACTTCCATCCGCGCTAAAACCCCTTCTCGGAAAAATGTTTTCTTTTATCCTTTATCACAAAGAGCAGATAGTTCAGACAAATCAAAACCACACTGAGATACCACCTCACGCCAGTCAGAGTGGCTAAAATGAGCAAATCAGAGAACTCCAGATGCTGGCAAGGATGTGGAGAAACGGGCACCCTCCTACACTGTTGGTGGGAATGTAAACTGGTGCAGCCCTTCTAGAAAACAGTGTGGAGGTTCCTCCAAAAATTAGCAATAGAACTCCCGTACGACCCAGCAATAGCACTGCTAGGAATTTACCCANAGCAGATAGTTCAGGCTAATCACATCCCATTTGTCCGAACACAGATAGAAAGTTAATATCATGTGCTTCTGATTTCTTTGTCTTTTTTGACCTTACAGAAGAAGATCCAAGGAGTCATTTGTTCTTTGTGAATTTCATTAACCTTTTAATGAAAAAAAATTTTTTTTACTACAATACCTTTTGATTTAATGTGCGCTGCAAATCATAGAAAATAGACTTGAGTGTTTACTCTGATTATAGCACTGTGAGAAAGAACGTTTAAAATAGAAAATACAGTCCCGTCCTCAGGGAGCATCTAATCTAATTGGAGAATAAAACTAGAATTCCTAACTCTTACACATCTTGTATCAAATACGTTTGGGGAAAGAACAAAGGAGAGGTCAGAACAGGGTGAGAATTTTCATGTCGTTTCCTCTACTGGATGTGACAGATGATCATTCACTCAGTAAACTCTTAAGCATCAGCGGCATATCTAGAGATACAGCCGTAACTCAGAAGATGAGGTTTCTCCTCTCTTTGGGTGACAGCCTAGAGAGTCGGCCAGTAAATATGCAAGCAAGTGGATAAATAATTAGCAGCTGTGAATACAGCTATAAAGAATAAAGCAGGATCGAGCTACTTTTTAGATCAAGTGGCCCTGGAAGATCTTCCTGAAAAGTGAGAGCTGAACTTGGAAGAAGACAGTGAGCGAGCCATGGAGAAGGATTCGAGGGTAAAAAGCATTCCCTCAGAATCCAGAGCCTCCGAGAGGGGAGTTGCCCACTTTTGAGAAAGGAAGGAGGGGCATGACTTGATTGGTATTTTTGAAAGACGAGTATTGCTGCTGTGTGGGGGAGTGCACAGTCGGGCAAGGGTGGAAGTAGGAAAAGGGGCTTACGGCCTCGCCCTTATCCCTGCACCTTGACAGCGAACAGTTTATACAGAGAGCTGTGGGGCAGTCCATGTGATCTAACGGGAGGGTCACGGGATTTGTGCCCGAAATGCCTGCATTCAAATCTCGACTTTTCCACCTACTAGCTGTGTGTACGTGGGCAAGTGACTTAACTTAACATCTCTAAGCTTCTGTTCACATGTTTGTGAAACAGGGAGGAAGAATACTTAGCCTTTGGCGTGGTAGGAAGGGATATGTGAGGTGACATGTGGGAAGTACACTAAGCGTTCCCAGTAGATGTTCTCTTTCCTCCTCCTGGTACAAGATTTGGCGGCAAACAGAGTGGAGGCGGCTGCTTCCTGCAGTGAGCCTTCTGACGTCCGTAAACATGGCGGATTGTTGAGCGCATTCTCAGCTATGGTGCTGATTGGCATGGGTGATTAGAGCCATCCCTAATGCCACTGCCGTCATCATTTCCTTCCCAGCAGGGACTTGACTTAAGGACAGACCACTGTTTCCATTTTAGCCACTTGCGCTACCAATTCCCTCCTGGTTTTCATTGCCTGGTGTCCGTTCACTTCATTCATCGGTAGCATGGTGGTTGGGAGCGCTAGGCTTGGGGTCAGATAGGCCTGGAGTCAAGTTCTAGTTCTGTGATCGACCAGCTGTGCAGCCTTAAGCAAGAGCCTCTCTCCTCAGCTTCATCTGTGACGTGAGGACAGGGATAGTCCTCAGGAGGTGGTGGTAAGGATTGCAGTGGAGCCCAGACTCTAGTAAGTCTGCCATCACCAGTGTCACGTGACTCGATGTGACCTTGCATGCCAGGAGACCAGCTTGGTGCTTGGCTCATAGTACTCACCAAATGAAGGGTAGCTTCTGTTGTCATCCTTGCTGCAATCATTGCTGGTCATCAGTGCAGATATATTTTCCAGACGCTGTTGAGACCAAGTAACATGGCAAGGGTACTTTCCGAGTGTCTACATGTGATGAGACCCCACTCAAAGGTACAAACTCGTTTTGATTTGCTGCATTTTCATGCGTTAGGTGGACAATCAGCTCATTGGTACCACTCAGCCCTTCATGCTCTATGTGACTCCACTGAGCAACGAGAATGAGGTCATTGAGACCGGCCCTGCCGTGCAAGTGAATGCAGTGAAATTCCCCAGTAAGAGCGCGCTGACCAACATCTACAAGGTAGGCGGGTGGGAGAGGCCAGGGGGCCTGGCACGGTGGCGGGGGGCCAATTTGTCCTCTTGCAGCTGGGGCTTGAGCAGCAGTGTGGGGTGTGGCTGGAAGTAGTCCTGTGGTGTTGAGCACGAAGGACTTACCCCGCGGTGCCGAGGGATTTACAGCAACTCCCCCTCCCAACCGTGTTTTTGATGACCTTGCGGCTGATTGTGCCAAATCCGTAGAGGCCAGAGTCTGTATTCATCAAAGTGAAGTCTCTGTGGGAAAGCATAACATTGTCCAGATGGGTCAGGACCGGGCATGATCCAGATGTGTTATTAAAATAGAGTAATTAGGGAAGGAGTGGTAGGAGGGGTCTGACCTTGGGACAGATGTGCTCCTGGGTAAGCTGCCACACTGTTTAATAAAAGCAGGTCACTTTCTTTCCTAGAGAAGCTTCCATGTACAAGCTAGCTGTTACAGCAACAAATTCTGGAAAAGTGGGAGCTAAGAGGTTTCTCCCCAAATTTCTTCTGGTCCTTTGTCACCAGTGCCAGTGGGGCCCAAGCCTGTATGTGGCCCTCACATCCTACTGCTCCTTAAAGTAGCTGCTGTCCACGCAGGCTCAGCACCATCATGCTGTCCACAGCAGCGCATCTGCAGGTGTGACCCCGAGAAAGGCACAGCTGCCCCAGAAACCAAACAACAGGGTGGTAAATTGTCTATTAAACATCTTCTGGAATTTTTGGCTAATTGTGACAGTATATAGAGAGATGAGCCAGGAATCATTTGACAATGTGATTATACAATCCCATGAGAGAAGAAACCATACTGTGTCGTGTGGGGCCTTCTTACTGGGACAGGTAAGAGTTCCTTCTGGTGTTTACACTGTTAATCAGAATTTCTTTATCCCTAGCATCTGATGGTCACGGCTCAGAGATTCACAGTGCAAATTGAGGAGAAACTACTTCTCAAGCTGCTCAGTTTTTTTGGCTATGATCAAGCGGAATCAGGTACTGTTGAACACTCTAGGTTTGTGTCTGAGAATTGACCCAAGAATGGCATTTTTTAGTCTGCTTATGAAAATGGGTAGCCTCTCAGTACCCGACAAGCTCCCTTTGCACCTCACAACCTGAGCCCAGAAGCCGAGGCTTTTGTCTCAGTGACTTTCTTTCCGAGTATGGCTTGTTGACTGTAGGGCTAACGCGGGCACGAAGGAAGCTTCTCGGAGGGGTCCGGAGTACCTTTGGGAAACAGCGCACTTTTCCTCTCTATTGTGTGTTTTTTGACTTATCTGCTCTAGGATAACAGAAGTGATGTTAGTCATTTAGCAAACCACTTTGTTTCCTAACCTTTGTTTATTAAACAGATTCAAGGCCAAGGGGCGCCTGGGTAGCTTAGTCGGTTAAGCGTCCGACTTTTGCCCAGGTCATGATCTCGCAGTTCGTGGGTTCGAGCCCCGCGTCGGGCTCTGTGCTGACTGCCAGCTCAGAGCCTGGAGCCTGTTTCAGTCTGTGACTCCCTCTCTCTCTGCCCCTCCCCTGCTCATGCTGTCTCTCTCTCTCTCCTAGAAATAAATAAAACATTTAAAAAAAAAAAAAACAGATTCAAGGCCAAGAATCAGATATCCCTTTGGCAGTTCCTTCAGTTTAGATGAGGAGAAACAGAATTGGCTAGCCTTAGCTTCTTAACTTTTATAACCATACCCTTATGCCTTAATGTCATTACCAAACTTTCTAGTTACTGGACTCTTCTGTGGAGAGGGGAATAAGATAAGCTATTGAAAATCTAAATTTGTCTACCAGTTGCTACAGAAATCACTTTGCTTTTGTCTCTTTATTTTAGATTCTTCCTCATGGCCTTTGTAAGCCTATATATGGAGTGTAGGAAGAAGTCAGTAATGCTTAGTCTTTTGAAAACTAAACCAAATATCGAGCCTGAAGAAATTATAAGATAGACTTATGTCTATGTGCCCACATTGGCTAGAGAAAAAAAATCACTGGGGACATGGGGACATATGTACACACATACATACAACGCAAGACAAATATTTTTGCTCTTTAACCCAAACTTAGAATTTAAACTTTAAGTGTAATTGGGATCAAGAGCCAGATCCTGTCTGTTTAAAACTGTGTTCTTCACTTTGGGTTGGAACGCCAGTGTCTCTTTGCATTCGGACAGCCACTTCAGGGCCTGCCTGCCAGGCAGCCATTCTCTTTTGGCACCTTCCTGGGAAGTTTTACTTTAAATTCTATTGGACATGCTTTTCTTGTAGGTTGCTCTGAGTAAATTTCTTGTGAAACATCGTAGAGTCGGTTTAGGCTTCTGTAAAATCCTGGCCTTTCACTCGATCATCTCCTCCACTTTATAACTATTTCTGTTCCCTGAATACAGATAAGCAGGTCTCTGTCGCAGTATCATTTTCTAAAACCTATTCCCTTTTTTTCTGTAAATAGAACTATAATAGCTTATGGTATAAATTTGTTTGATAGGCAGATTTGTACAGTCTCCTTGGTTTTATTTCTGAGGCCCATGAGGCCAAGTGAAAATAAGCTGACCAGGTGGGTGTGGATATAGGGGAAATAACCGAGCCCATTACCGTGCGCGAGCCCTTGTTAATCCTTTTTACTTCATGAGAAGTAAAAAAAAAAAATCTGCCTTGACTCTGCTACTTTAACAAATGTCCACCATTTGGGAGAGAAGGTGCTTGCTTATTGCTGACGTCAGTTCTTTAGAGCCTGCAGCCTGTTTCTTTCTTAAGGCATTCTCTTCCATTCAGATGCATTATTTAACTGGCCATGTTGTTCATTATGATTCGGTGAAACTACACTCCAAGTACGAAATAAGTTCAGATAACCTGGGCCATTTATAATCATCATCATCATCATAATAACAACAACACGGTTTCTAGAAAACTCCTTGCCAGCAAACACACCCATGGCCTTTGGCTTCCCCACCTGCATTAGTTTTTCCAAAGATGACATCTGCCAGATGGCACAGAGTCGCAAATCAAAAGATTAGGCTGTTGTGCTTTTTCGATAAACAACATGAAACAGATCTGCTGTAACGAAGAAGTGACAGCAGGATACCACACACATCCCCAAACCCTGAAAAGCTAAACTTACAGAAATAGGCATTTACATTTTTCTGTGAATTTCTTTCAACACGAACATGAGCATTTGAATCATGAGACTTCAGGAGGTTCGATTTTTGGGGGGGGTTTTTGTTTTGTTTTTAATTCTCTGTTTTACTCTTGTATCAGAGGTGGAAAAGTATGATGAAAACCTTCATGAAAAGACGGCTGAGCAAGGCGGAACGCCAATTCGATATTACTTTGAAAATCTCAAAATCAGCATTCCCCAGATCAAGCTGAGTGTGTTCACCTCCAACAAGCTTCCGTTGGACCTTAAGGTGAGCTGGTATCTGGGGAGGTTCTGAAAGGACTTTCCCTGGAAAAGAATGAATGTGTTTACTATTGGCCTTTTTGGTCCAGTATCATTATCTGTAACAGATATTTTTACAGGTTTCCCTTTTTGAAGGTTTGAAACATATATGTGGGGGGGGGGGGTTGGAA
>NW_027530007.1:185828-211954 GCF_008692635.1 Crocuta crocuta | reverse complement strand
TTTGGGGGGGGGGTGGTATGTATATGTATGTACGTATATATATGTATGTAGAGTATATATACGTATATGTGTTTTTTATGTTTAAGTATGACTTTGCTAAAGATTGAGGAGTAATGTGGTGAACAGAGAATGACATAAAACCCATCTGCCATCTACTTGGCTCTTGGCGTATCTCAGTGCGCTAAGAACCCACTTTCTTGGGGTCACTCTCAGATTCAGGAGAAAAGCTGCAACCAAGATGGTATCTTCCTTTTGTGCTAGAGCCCTGCCCGCCTGCCCGTCCCCCTAGTTCTCTCCGCCTGAGTATCCACCTCCTTGTGAATGGCTGGTACTAGAATGTCTGCCACCTTCAAGGCTCACACTTGACTGCATACCACTGAGATGTGGCCTCACCGACCACCGTATCTGAATGTGACACTCCTGCAGATGTCAAAAAAATTTAATGTTTATTTTTGAGAGAGAGATGGGGGGGTGTAGAGGTGCAGAGAGAGGGACACAGAATCTGAAGCAGGCTCCTGGCTCCAAGCTGTCAGCACAGAGCCCAACATGGGGCTCGAACCCACGAGCCGCAAGATCATGACCTGAGCTGAAGTTAGACGCTTAACTGCCTGAGCCCCCCAGGCGCCCCGGGCCTCAGCGAATTCTAGAGCTGTAAGAGTCGTCAGCGACCCCCTGCTCAGTGAACAAGAATGTTGGAGTTCAGAGTGTTCTTCCACTCAAGCCTGTGAAGGTGGCTGTAATGGGAAGAGGCGGTTGTTAGGTCTTTCCTTAGATTGAGTTTAAATCTGCCTCACTGCAACTTGAACCTATTGCTTCTGGTTCTTTCCTTCGTTGTTCTCACAGACGGTTATCAAGACACTCATCTCCCTGCTCACCAGCCGAGGACATTTCCACTGCCCGATGCTGCCTCCTTTAGGATGCCACATGATGGTCTCTCTTCTGAGCAGGAATAGCTATAGGCCTGAACAAATAAGGACACAACTTGGAGTCATAGATTCAAATGCCTCCCAGGACTGTGCCAGCGGTGTATTAAGTGAAGCAGTTCAGTGGGGACACTTCATCCGAGGGGCAGCCTCGGCTCAGCTCCAGCCCATTGCTGTCATAGCAATGAACACTGAACCCAGTGTTGCCGGAGCTTCAGATTTTTAAAGTGAAGCAGGAAATCTGGATTTTTATGTGGAATCTCCTGGTTTTGAAATGTTGGCAACCAATTTGAGTTGTTTTCTTTAAAAACCTCGTGGGCCTAACAAAACACATGTGTGGGCTTCATGTGATGCTGTTTGCCAGCTCACAGCTTCTAAAATAGACATATAGGTAACAAGACAGTATAGTCTGGTCGACGCCAGATCATACTTGGTAGGGCGAAGGTGACCGCTTCATGCAGGCAGCAAGCTGGGCGTGAGTTGTCAGGAGTGCCGGTCGAGACCAGAGTTGTGGGGCCACCGTCGCGAGAACAGCGCGGTGTGCCCTTTCCATCAGACTCTCCTGTCTGCTTGATTGGCTTTAATTTCATGTTTCCCAGGAGACTAGATACTTACAATTAGCATGCGAGTGGGGGGAAAACCATGGGAAAACCACTATCTTGCTAATATCCACAAGTATCCACTTGACTTACGTGACCCTTTGGAATGGGTTTGTTTGATAAAGTATATATTCCCCCAGAGCACTTGGCACTCACCCAACAAACCAATGTTAAGCATTTCCTGAGAGTGAAGGACTTCTTGTTTTTTAAATCATCTTACTTAGAAACACAGACACCTAACTATTCCTCTCAGATTGCTCCCAGCAGAAAACTTTCCCCCAGACTGCCAAATGCAATATGGCTTCCTACAGCCCAAGTGGCTCCAGACCCCCAGTCACGTGGCCTCCATGCCTGCGTCTGTGCTCTGTGTGCATGATGCACCGGGAATCAGTTAAGTCAGATGTTTCACTCGGCCCTGTTCTGAGGAACAGTTTGAAGGCATTTTCAAACGATTGTTAAAGAAGTTGAGCGCAGCAGCCATGTCATGGGCTGTGGGGCAGGGGGGCACCGTGAACGGGGGTGCATCCGTGTTTCAGGCAGTGCGGCGGGGAATTGGGACTTCAGAGTTAAATTTGCAGCTTGTGGGAGACACTGTTTTACTGTGTCTCGAGTTCTCCTAGCGGAGTCGGGGGCTCATAAAATACTGTCATTTATTCAAAGAGTTTCCTAACAGAGTAATATCCCTTTATTAGTAGCTCTTAGGAAGAGCGATACGCTCTTGGAGATGAATGTGTAATGGCTAAAAGTATGTACTTAGGGAATGGAGTGCTATCCCAGAGCAGGAATCACGGGAGTCTGACTAAAAGGTAACCATGTCTTTGGTATTGAAGGAATAATTATCTTGATTCTCTTGACTCCAGGCCAGGAGCGAGGCTGTCAGAAATCTCAGAGGGAAGCCTCTTCAGGTTTACGCTGAGGGTACGTGATTGCCAGATACAGTGTCTGTTCAGAAGGACTCAGAGCAGTTTCTCATCTGCTATCTCGATTGGATTCCTTCTTCTGTGATGGGAGAAGGGGCAGATAATAGTTCCATTTCACAAATGCACACACATTCCTCCCCTCCACCCCCCTCTCCATTATACTCTCAAGTGTGTGTGTTAGAGGGTAGCAGAGGAATATCGAAAACGCCAGGTAGTGTATATGTGCTTTGGTTTTTTCAAAGATCAAAAGAAGCCAGGAGCCTTTAAAAGGTTTCACGAGGTGGCCTCCAGCAAGCAGTCCATTTCCCATTGAGAGCATTGGGGTATTACAAAAGAAGGGCTTTAATTGAGCAATCTAGTTTGGAAGAAAACCTACATTTTAATGGTCAGAGAGCAAGAGGGTGGGGGTGAGGGGGAATTTCAAACAAAGACACTATTTAAAAAGCCTAAAACTGTCTTCTCAAAGGCTTGAAATAATTTGTTGGGAAACTTCAGACCCTTTACTTTTTTCCTCCCCTCCCTAAATAAAAACCAGATTTGTAAAAAGGAAAAAAGATCCAGTATTGTTAATTGTATTTCAGAAAGTGCCAGAGAGGGAAATATCCCTGTAGTTTTAAACACTGTCCCGGGAGGGAAATGGGCAAATACACTGCTTCGCATAAACAGTCTCTATGTACCATAAATAAACCTTTAAAGAATGAATTCCAGACAGTTTTGTTTAGTGCAGGATAAACTAAGAAAGGGAAAGACGTGGGCCAGGGACTGGCTTGTGATCTGAGACCTTATGGCATATGGACAGGTATTTCTCCCTTCGCCTCTATAAAGCTTCTGGAAGACTTCAGCGGTTTTCGTCTGCAGGAGGCAGGAATAGACAGTTTCCTAGTTTTATTAGGAACTTCTGAGCACACACTGCTTTCTCCAGAATCCGTTTTATAACAGGAAACTGTCTGCTACTTAAGTAAATAAGCATCAACTTTGTATACTACCGTATTTGATTTGTCAGTTACTGCAGGAAAGAGCCCTGTTTGGCTCTTTCCCTCTTTCATCTCTTTTACTTCAACCAGAACAACCTGAAGGTGGCAGAATAATTCATACCACAGGCTGCATCTCTCCACTTTTTCCAATGTGGGAGGCACCGAAGCAGTAAAGGACAAGGTACAGAGAAGTTTTACCGAAGATCCAGAGTACTTCCTTGGTTCAGACAAAGCACATTAGCCATTCAGAAAGGGGATGGTGTCTCTCGTGAGGGTTTTGACAGCTTGGTAGAGGTTTCAAAGTCTTTGCTACTCCGAATGGTTCCTCATTTCAGTGTTTGGTTGCGATGAGGAAGTTGGGGTAAAAAAGCTTCTGCCTTAAGCCTTTGTTTGGATCTCATTTCCTCTACTCTGAGAAGAAAGTAATGCTCAGCGTTGTTTTGGCAAAACAAACTGTCGAACCAATGTCCCACCTTCCCTGGCAGGTTTATTGTGTGGCTCTGAGCAGGGCCGTTAAGCCAGCCGGGCCTCAGTTTCTCAATCGCCACCGCCTAGACGGGTGAAGCACGCATGAATGAATAGCAGAACATTTTTCAAGAGCAACAGCATAATCCTCCATTCTGATCTGCAGGCTTTCCACCTAATGGGTGGTTGCTCTCGTGGAAATGAGCACGTTCAAGTTTAAGATCTCCTAATAACTGACTGCACGAGTTTGGATCATCCACTTAACATTTCTTTGGTTTCATTTATTTTAAAAAATGAGAGGGTTAGGCTGAATTAACCTAAGAACGCTCTTAATCTCTGAAATGTTTTGTTCTCACATTATTTAGTAGGAGGTTACTCGTGACTTCCCAAGGCCCCAGATCCAGGCGCCTGTTTTCTGACCTCATCGCTGTAGGGCCCTCTGCTGGATTCGGTACTGCGGACCTCCCCATTCCTTTCTGGTTCTCCCCTTAATTATCCTGCTTGTTGCTTTGTCTTCTTCACAGCTTTCTTTTCCTCTACTTCTGGCCCACCTGTTTAAAGGCCACTCTTTTCCTCTGAGAACCAAGCTTTCTGCCATATCACTTGCCCATTTTTTTAAAATCCTATTATTGGTCTTTTATCACCTGTAATTTTAGAAGCTCTTCACTTTTGTCTCTGATATAAGTTGCAAGGTTCTTTCCTTTGTTTTTTCGTTTGTCTTTTCGCTTTCTTTTTGATGTGTATATATATGTATATATAAGAAATCTGAACAAAATATTAACGGAGCATATACAGCAGTGCATAAGAAAAGAAATAGAACTGGAGCGCCTGGGTGGCTTAGTCGGTTAAGCNTTATAAAAAAAAGAAAAGAAATAGAACTAAACTGGGTTTATTCCAGTAATGTAAGTATGGTTTAACATTTTCAAAGAAATCATGTAATTTATTGACAAACCACATTGACAAAATGAAAGACCAAAAAATATGATTCTCTCAATAGTTGCACAAAAGCCTTTGGACAAAATTCAGCATCTATTTATTATAAGAATTTAGCAAGCAAAAAATAGAAGGAAACTGCCTGAATCTGATAAAGTATATGTATAAAAAAGCTACAGCACACATACTCAATGGTGGGATGTTGAAAGCAGGAAAGGTGCCCATCATCACTACTCTTCACTGTCTTACTGGAGATTGTAGCCAGTGCAATAAAGCTAGAAAGATTAAAGAAGATATAAAAGGTATAAGAACTGAACAGGAAGATGAAAACTTTATTATTTGCAGAGACTATAAATACGTACCTGGAAAATCTGAAAGAATATACAGAGAAGTTGTCATCTGAATGAATAAGTAAATTTAGGAAGGTCACTAGAGATAGTGTACAATGTTAACGGAAAGGAAAAATTTGAAGGATATAGTTTAGAGCATTGTTAAAACATCAAATACAGTATCATTATTTATGGCTGTGTAACCAACCACCCCAAAACTTAGTACTTTAGAATAGTCATTTTACTTGCAGTTCTGTGGGCTGGACTCCGCTGAATGGCTGCTTCTGCTGGACTGACCTGTGGTTACTCATCTGGCAGTCAACTGAGCCTGACTTGTATACGATCACCTTATGTGTTAAGTGTGGACCATAAGGATCATTTTTAATCCACCACAGATACCTAGGAATAAATCCAACAAAGGGTGGATGTAAGACCTCTGTATGGAAAACAATTGAACTTTATCAAGAGAAAAGTGAACTAAATAGGTAAGGGGACATATGACATTAATACATTGGAAGACTCCATACTGTGAAGCTGTCATTTCTTCTCAAATTGATCTATAGATTCAGTGCAATCTTGATGAAAATTTTAACAGCTTTTTGTGGCAGATTGACAAACTGATTCTAAAATTTAATTAGACATGAAAAGTTCAAAGAATAACCAAGGTGATCCTGAAAACAAAAACAAAGTTGAAGAGCTTATTCTCTCAGATTTCAAAACTCATTACAAAAATACAGTAATTAAGACAGGGTGGTAGTGGCAGAAGGCAGGACAAAATGAAACAAAGAGAATTGAGAAACAGACACATAAATATGGTTAGTCAACTTATGACAAAGTTTACAGCGTACTGCAGTAGGAGAGAGGGAGATCATTTCAGTAAACGTTACTTAAGCAATTAGATATCCATCTGGAAAAAATGGATCTTGATTTCTGCTTCACACCTAAAAAAATCAGATCCAAGTAGATTATAGATTTAAATGTGAAATGTTAATAAAATTTTTTTAGGTACACATAGGATGTATCTTTATGACCCTGGTATAGGTATAATTTCTTAATGAGGAAACAGAAAGCTCTTACCATAAAGGAAAAGATCAGTAGGTTGGATTTCATTAAGAAAGGTGTTAGGCTGAGCGAAATAAGTCAGGCAGAGAAGGACAAATACCATATGTTTGCACGTATAGGAGGATTAGGAGGAACTTGACGGAGGACCATGGGGGAGAAGAAGGGGGGAAATAGTGGGGGAGAGGGAGAGAGGCAAACCATGAGAGACTCCTGAATGCTGAGAAACTGAGGACTGGTGGGTGCGGGGGGGAGGGAGGAGATGGACATGAAGGAGGGCACTTGTGGGGATGAGCACTGGGTGTTATATGGAAACCAACTTGACAATAAACTATTTGTAAAAAAAAAAAAAAAAAAGTCTGATCATCAAAGAACACCTTTCAAAGAATAAGTAGTTACAGAATGGGAAAAGAAAATTGTAATACGTCTATTCACCAGGGACTTCTCTACCAAATATATATGAAAAACTCCTACAAAGCAATAAAAAAACAGACAATCCACTAAAAAATAAGCAAAAGACTTGAGTAGGCACTTCACAAAAATGACCAATATGTGTGTTAAAAGGTGCATTCTTCAACAGGACAATGGAAATTAAAACCACACTGAGAGGAGTGTGCGTGGCTCAGTGGATTAAGCGTCCGGCTCTTAGTTTTGGCTCAGGTTGTGACCTTACAGTTTCGTGAGTTCAAACCCCACGTTGCGCTCTGTCCTGGTGGCTTGGAGACTGTTGGGATTCTCTCTCTCCCTCTCTCTGCTCCTCCCCCACTCACAGTGTCTCTGTCTCTCTCAAATAAGTAAAATACAGCTTAAAAAAAAAAAAAAAAAAAGAATCACACTGAGATACCATTACACACCTATCAGAATATTTGTCTTTTAAAAGGGTGTCTATACCAAGTGTTGATGAGGGTGTAGAACAACAGGAAGTTTCATAGGCTGCTGAAGGGAGTGTAAACCAGTTTAGCTGCTGGGGACAGCTGTTTGGCAGTACTGTATATACTAGGGCCGAATGTGTATATTCCTTGTGACACAGCAGCTCCACTCCCAGGTATATATTCAAGAAAAATGCTTACAAATGTGCTCTCAAAGATGTGTGCATGAAGTTCATAGAAGCATTATTCATAATAGCAAAAAATTTGAAACAGCATTACTGTTCATCAACAGCAATAGTTTAATAAATTGTGTTTATTTATATATTGGAATACTACATAACAATGAAAATTAAGCAACTGCAGCTGTATGTAACAACCTAGTGATTCTCACAAACTTAACATTGACTATAAGAAGCCACTGTGTGAAGCTAAGAGTGTTTATTTCTATGTGATATATATTACTTTGGATGACTTTTTTCCTAATATTATACTTTTATAATTACAGGGAAAATCCCTATTTATAAATATCAAAACCTTGACTCTCATTGGAAAACTGATTTGGCTTTCATGGAATCCAAAATCATAGTACCCTGGAAGGCCATCAAATGGCTAAAGTATGTCATTTCCTTTCTTCCCTAACTAGGCCCTAAAAAGTACCTTGGGATTTCCACTGATTCGATTTGAGGATGCTGTGATTAATCTGGATCCATTTACTCGGGTACATCCCTATGAGACCAAGGAGTTCATCATCAATGATATCCTCAAACATTTCCAGGAGGTGAGCTTTGGAGAAATACTTAGTGGCTGGAACACAAGCAGAATGTTTGTTTTGGTTGTTGGGGAATTTTGGTTACTAAGACATTACTGTTGAGAACCCAGTTAAACATTTGCTGTGTTAGGGGTCAGGTCACAGCCCACGAAGCCCATACACATCATGAAAATCCTCCAACAGTGTATTTGATTTACAGGCTGTTAGTCTTGTCCCTCAGAGAACTAGACTTGGGGGCTTCCACTAGGTTAGTAACAGCTTTTAAGGGTTTAATTGATGCTTTAATGGTAACACAAAAGACTATGACCTCTCTATTTACTGGGCATGGGCCGACGTTTGAAACCACATCAGTATTCTTGGAGCCTGTGAGATCCTGCCATAGCATTGAACTTCAATTTTTTTTTTTTAATCAAGTTGGACATTTTCCGTTTTGTATTTATTATTCAGACTCTTCGATAAATAGATAGGTCAAGATCATATCAAATTCATTAACTGTCTAAGTCAAAATATATTCTGTTCCTGCTTCCTTTTCTCCCTCCCCCTTCCCATCTCCCTTCTTTCCTTCTTGGCTTCCTTCTTCAACTTTCCTACTTGGTGATGTTTCCACTAAACGGTAGGGAGAGTGACAGAGCAGAAAACCTTGGACCCTGGACACAGAAAGTGAAGGGCTGCTGGCTAGATCTGAACGTGACTTCTTTATGCACCACACCCTGCTGATTACAGGGGGCGCTACCAAATACTTTCCTCCCTCATTTCCTTCTGAAACTCTCCATGCTTCTGAGTTTCCTATTCATAGAAACAACAGAGAGTGTGATGTATATACTAACAAATGTTTGTAAAGAGTCTTTCCTGTTGCAGAGCTTTTATTTATTCTTCGGAATGGTTTTGAGGAGTATTTCTGAGTGCAGGAAGTAATCCCTGAGATACATGGGTTGGGAGAGCTTAGGTGGAGCTCATGAAAACCTAGGAACTTGCAGTTGATGAGAATTCAGAGGTCACTGTGGTGTTGGTGAGGATGGGGACAAGACAGATCTCTGACCTATTTGCCTGGGACATTCTACCTGCAAGTATCAACAGGTGCTGGTTTTCATCTTCTCTTTCTGCTCCATTTGACAGGAACTCCTTAGCCAGGCAGCTCGGATCCTGGGATCAGTGGACTTTCTTGGCAATCCCATGGGGCTTTTGAACGATGTTTCCGAAGGGGTTACTGGACTGATAAAGTATGGAAACGTTGGGGGCCTTATCAGAAATGTCACACATGGCGTATCAAACTCTGCTGCCAAGGTAAGGAATTAAAGGTGAAATTCCATCGTCATTAACCTCATGGGTCCTCTACATTACCGTGATTCCTGTCATAGCTAATAGGCTGTGAGAAGTCACAGCCTGTGCTTCGTTACCCACCTGCCCTGCCTCCCCTCACCTCTGACAACCAGGCACCAGGTCCACCAAGCCCTCTACAGTATCTCATCTTCCTTCTCTCCATCACCACTGCCTTTTCCCAGGCTCTGGTTGTCTCTTCCCTGGGCCACTGCACTGGCTGCCTGACCCTCTGGACCCCACCGCAGCCTGCACAGGGCCACCAGAATGAACTCACTTTTTAAAACATAGGATTTGAGGGGCACCTGTGTGGCTCAGTCATTTAAGTGTTGGACTCTTGGTTTTGGCTCAAGTCATGATCTCACAGTTTGTAAGATCGAGCCCCACGTTGGGCTCTGCACTGGCAACATAGAGCCTGCTTAGGATCCTCTCTCTCCCTCTCTCTCTGCCCCTCCTCTGCTGTGCTCATTCTCTCTCTCTCTCTCTCTCTCTCTCTCTCTCTCTCTCAAAATAAATAAACTTAAAACATAGGATTTGATGAGGCACTTGAGAGGCTCAGTTGGTTAAGCACCCTTCAGCTCAGGTCACCAGCTTACTTACTGTTTGTGAGTTCTAGCCCCACGTCGGGCTCTGTGCTGACAGCTCAGAGCCTAGAGCCTGCTTCTGATTCTGAGTCTCCCTCTCTTTCTCTCTCTCTGCCCCTCCCCTGTTCATGCTCTGTCTGTCTGTCTCTCAAAACCGAATGTTTAAAAAGAAATTTTTTTGTAAATAGTAACAACGAAAAAAATAAGAATTGATTGTGCTGTTTTCCTGCCTAAAATCTATCAGTTATTTCCCATAGCTTACAGGATAAAATCCATACTAAAACAGGCTTCTAGAGCCGTGGATTACAGGTGTAATTCTCCTGTGTCCTGCTGTCTGGTTGACTTTTGTTCACTAGCCCCTTGTTTAGTGGACATTGTGTTATTCCACAATTTATTTATTTTTGGGAGGAGCTGATTTTAACGTGTGAAGTTGGGAAAGGAGAAGGTAGTTGGAGGGGAAGTGATGTTTGACGACATGTGGAAGGCCTCTGCTCCCCTCCTCTTCCTGTCAACCCACAGACTTTCCTCCTAAAGACTGACCTTTTCCTGAAGGAACCGGGTCTGAGAAGGCACCTGTGCTCTCAGCTTGTTTCTGGTAAACTGCACTGGGGTGAAGTCACAGGTGCGTCTATGCCATGGGCCATGCTGATGGAAAGCTGGCTTTAGCATAAAGAGGCTTTAGCATTGCCACACAGGAGGCTGTCTTGAAGGGCAGGTGCAAAAGTGAGTTGAACACTTCTGTACCGCACGGTGACCTTGGTGACGGTGTGAGAGCTGGGGATTTATTCCTGTTTTCTAAACTGTCTTCTAGAGATGATAGTTCTTTATTCAGATCCATTTCTGTTATGGTAGTTCTGTTAAACACTTTTTGGCTTGTGGTTCAACATAGACAGTGCTGTCAACTTTTATAGCAAGGGTGACAGGTAGAGAGGAAGGAGTGACATTAAAAATGTTTATTTTGAGAGAAAGGGGGGAGAGAGCGCGAGTAGGAGTTGGTGGGGGGCAGTGTGCAGAAAGAGAGGGAGAAAGAGAGAACCCCAAGCAGGCTCTGGGCCATCAGCATAGAACCCAGTGTGGGGCTCGATCTCACGCACCATGAGATCATGACCTGAGTCGAAATCGTGAGTCAGGTGCCTAACCGACTGAGCCCCCAGGCACCCTGTAAGAGAGACTTTCTAAATCATGGGTGAGAAACAGACTCAGGTTCAGAGTCTAAATGAGGATGTCTGCTTCTGCCTTTTATCATTTCTCATTCAGACCTTGGACCTTCACCCCACGGTGACCTGACGCATCCTAGTGGTGGTGCGGATTGCCCAGCATTCCTTTAGCTACTCAGAGTGGTGTTAACAGCACTTAAATATTCACTTGTAAATGCCCGGCTACAAGATTTTATTTAATTTGTTGAAACTCTAATGAACGTAGAAAGCCGCTTTGGTTTTATAATTACGTTCTTTGTTTTTGTACCCCTGGGCTCTGCTTTAATTTGAAAAAGAAATGCCCTTTTGGTTTATTGTGAGGCCTTCCTCAACTGGAACTGAAGCGCACCTACTTCACAGGCTCACTGTGAGGATAAAATGAGATAGAATGTTATGAAAACTTTGAAACATACAGGCTGGACAAGAGAAGTGGTTCCTCACTTTGACTCTTCTGTTTGCATTAACTTAAAATGTTCAGACGTTACCCACCAGGGAACCATTAACGCCCCTGAAATGAAAGCCAGAGTGTTCCAATCTCCGGAGGAGGAGGGTCTCAGACACAAGGAGTGGGGGAATCAGACCCCATCTGGGCCACTTTGGCTGGGAGGAACCCTCCATAGGTCACGTGCACGAGAGTGAAGAAGCTGGAAACCTGCCTGTGGCCTCTGCATGGGTGAGACGTTGTGTGGGTTTCTCCAGAGTATCTGTGTAACATCCTGATGAAAAGGGCTGCCCTTTTATTTTTTTCTTTTTAGTGTTTGTTTTTGAGAAAGAGAGGCAGAGAGAGGGGGAGACAGAGGACCTGGAATGGACTCTGCACAGACAGCAAAAGGCCCGATGTGGGGCTCAAACTCACAAACCCTCAGATCATGACCTGAGCCAGAGTCGGAAGCTTAACCGACTGAGCCACCCGGGTGCACTGGGCTGGCCCTTTCTTTATTCTCCCTCTTTATGGAAGTCTCATTTGTTCCTTCGTTCTTCTGCTTCCCCTGGAAAACTATCTTTGAAGCCTGCAAGTCCACATGAGAATATAACTCACGCAGAAAGGGCAGAATGTTCCTTATCCCAGCCCCCACCCCCAGGTCTCTATGAAGCCCCAGGTGGCAGTGATCATGCATTTTATTGGATGCCATGCTTTATATTGTCATCGGATTTGCATAAGGGGCCTGTCTTCCAGGACCCAAGGCCTCTTGAGTGGGGACCCTGCTCCCCATGTGGTTGGGGTCTCCTTCGTGTATTTCTCTCGCCTTTAGTAAGCTAATCAGTGTTGGCGTCACAGGCCGCTACTCAGAGGAATTGCTGTGATACCCAGAATGCCGAATGTGTTATAACAATTATATCTAAGATGAGAAAGCAACAAAAGGTCACATTACCGCTTCTTGTTGGAACCGTGGCTCGCGAAGCCAGGTCTGTCAACTGAATACCCGCCCAGATCGTCTGTGATTCTGTTGGCGTGGAGTTTGGCTAAAGATCTCCATTTTCTTGAAGTTTTGTGGGTTGAAATCAGACCTTTCATGTTCCTTTGGGGGAATGTTTTGTTTGCTTTTGTGTGTACATGAGAGAAGTTTAAGGAAGTGCAAATGACCACAATAATCAACTGCTGGCCTGTGGGAAGTATTCCTTTAAAGGGTGCCTGAGTCCTCTTGATTAAAGGGGTCAGAAGACAGACCCCCACCTCACCAACACCCCCCAGCCAGCACCACTTGGCTGCAGAGACCAGAGGGCTTTAGCCTTGGTTCATTGCATTTTGAGTGGAGCAGAGCAGCTCCATAAACCGCTTGAAAATCATTAGAAATATTGTATATATGTGTATTTTTCTGGAGCAAGGGTCTAAAGTTTTTATTGGGTTGTCAGAGAGGCTTATGCCTCCCCCAAAATCATACAGCATTATTTGCAGACACAGGATGGTGCGTTGAGGGGGAGCGTAGGGCTGTCAGTGGGGATACCTGGGTTCTAGCCGCTATTCCTGCCTTTAGGTAATCTTTTTCTCTGTTAACCTTGAGGGCCTTTTTTTTCAACCTATGAAAAGATGATAGTGATTCCCTTCATCTCGCTGACCTGAGGAGCAAAAGAAATAAAGTATGTGAAAACCCAGTGAGAAGTTAAAAGGGAATTCATTCTGGGGACACCTGGGGGGCTCAGTCGGTTAAGCATCTGACTTCAGCTCAGGTCATGATCTCACACTTCACGAGTCCACCCCCATGTCGGGCTCTCTGCTGACAGCTCAGAGCCTGGAGCCTCCTTGGGATTCTGTGTCTTCTCTCCCTCTCTCTCTGCTCCTTCCCCACTCATACTCTGTCTCTCTCTCTCTCAAAAATAAATGACACATTAAAAAAAAATTTTAAAAAGGAAATTCATTTCGTCCCATAAGAAGATAATAGATTCACAGGTCATACTTATCTCTGGATAGATGCTGTGAATTATTTGTAGCAAATTTTGTATTTCAGGCCCATCATATCCACTTCTGGCATATTATAGTTTTAGCAGTTTTTTAGTTTGTTTAATTTTATTTATTAGTCTCAAGGAAATACAGCTGGGAAGTAATCTGTGCCCTTTACCCCCTTTATTTCCCTTAGCCTTTACTTCTCCTTGTCAGCCCCCGGAAACCCACTTACAGATTCCAAATCTAAGGTGAAACGACTTAAGGACTGGCTGCCAAGCTGGGAGCATGTGTCCCGGGATTCCCTTGCCTGGATTTTGGCAAAAGGACTATCCCTGTGCATAGAACTTCAAAGATCTGAACCCCTTCTAAGGCCATGACAAAATGATCACTCCTAGAGTCCTTTCGTGGAATACGGCCTTTAAAGAAAAGCACAGCATTTCAAATTCCAAAATTATGTCAGAGGAACAGGTTTCTTTCTGCAGCGTAAACTGCAAAAAGTGTACTTTTACCCAGTCAGGCATCACATGAGTATCTGTAAGACCTTCTCCTTCAAAGCCAGAGAATTGAAGAGATGCCCATTGAATAGATTCCCTCTCTTATGTAGACTCAGTTTTTCATGTCCCTGATTATCGTGTAATATTTTTCATATATTTACAGAAAAATTACATAATTATTCTAAAACAAAAAAGTGTTTCTTGAACTGAGAAAAGCTCAGACATCAACCAGAGAGCGAATGATCCCCTTCCCTTTCCTGCCCCTGTAGAAGCTCAGTGTTTGCTCTGGACAGTTGTCACTCAGTCTTCCCTCAGGGAGCCAGCAGCGTCTTGGTCTCTTCCGGTGAAGGGGAGGAGCCCTTTCGATCGTCACCAGTGAGACCCTTGCTCCATTCTGTCTTGCTTTCCATCCTTGGGCTGGTGTCTTTATCAAGGCAAGGTGGAATGCTTTTGATCACGGGTGACTTTTTGATCCCAGGCATCTTTTTTTGGTTTTAATTTATATTTGGGGAGGGAGGTGGAGAGAAAGGAAGAGGGAGAGAGAGAGGATCCCAAGCAGGCTCCACACTCAGCGAAGAGCCCCGACATAGGGCTCTATCTCACAACCGTGACATCATGACCTCCGGCAAAATCATGAGTAGGATACTTAACTAACGGAGCCACCCAGGCGCCCTGATCCCAGGCATCTTTTGACTTATGTTTATGAATGTAAATATTTTAATGATTTTCTCTGTTTTTAACTGAGAGTATTTTCGTCAAAATCATGGAAGAGCTAGAATTCAAGGTTCCTGACTCATTAGATGTTAATTTTGCTGATAACCTTTGCAGTTGAATGGTACGTTCATTTTTTTCACTTTTGCTTTATGGTGTTTGTTTCTACGAAGCCCAAATTTCCCAGCTCAAATCCTACAGATCTGAATTTTTTGTCAAAGAAATGGGAATTTTCTGTTGGTTTTTGGTAAACACTTTTTATTCTGCATCATTTTTGTCATTGTTTTAAATCAGTTTGGTTTGTTATGAGTTGGATAAAGACCTAATAGTTTTATGTTATTTCTTGGTGCAAACAGCATTAGTAGGGGAAAGATAGAGGAATAAGGTTGAAACGCCCTACTTCATTATGGAATACTTACTAATTTATAGGCATTTATTATTTTTTTAATGTTTTTATTTATTTCTGAGAGAGAGAGAGACAGCGTGAGCACGGGAGGGTCAGAGAGAGGAAGACACAGAATCCGAAGCAGGCTCAAGGCTCTGAGCTGGCTGTCAGCACAGAGCCCGACGCGGGGCTCGAACCCACGAACCGTGAGATCATGACCTGAGCCGAAGTCGGACGCGTAACCGACTGAGCCACCCAGGTGCCCCTATAGGGCATTTATTGACCACCTTCTGTTTGTTGGGCCTTCTGATAGAACTCTTATATACACTGTCTTCATGTTAATCTCTACCCTTCAAAACAGGAAATGACTCTTAGAGTGTCAAATAATTTTTTCAAGTTTACACAACTAGAAATGACAGGGTTGGGTTTGAAACCAAGTCCTGCTAATTCGAAAGGCCTTGTTTTTTTTCCCCTACATGATGTTTTTCCCTTTGCGTGCACAAGGTTTTCTTCCAGGCACTATAGAGAATGTAAAGAATTAGTTACTGCTAATTTCCCACCAGACACTTATTATTTGGCCTCGTTTTGTTGGCTGGTAAGGTGACTCCCATCATGTCGTCTGTGTCACAAAGCAGGCCCTCAGGAAAGCAGGCCCTCAGGAAATGGTGGTGGTTGTGGTCATTGCTGTGGTAGATTGGTCATGACCTTCACCATCCTTTTGTGGTTAGTGGGTAGTAAGTGACGGCAGACATGATACACTTATGTGATACCATTTGATCATCAGAATAACCTAGTCAGTAGGTAGGATGGGCAGCATGACCCCATTATATAATGAAGAAACTGAGGCCCAGAGAGGTGGGGTGACTTGCCCAGGTCAGTGAAGTAACTCTGCAGAGCCAAGCTCTGCTCTTCTGCACTCGCTACTCCATTCACATTTTTAGTTACACGTTTGAGATACCCTAGTTGCTTGGTTTGCTCCAGTCATGCCTCTCTATATTAAAAAAATAAAAACAACAAGAATAACAAAAACGAACAAAAAGCCCTGCCCAGTCTTTGAATGAACTTTGATAGCCTTCAGGAAAACCGTCTGAAGAGAAATACAAGCAAGTGACATAAGAAAAAGAGAGAGAGAGAGAGAGAGAGATTGAGCCTCAAATCATCTCAGTTTCGGTGGTTGAGTGGAAGACCTAGCTAGGGAACTTTAGGTCATATTTTGTTCTAGTTATTTGGTCTCTGTTTGGGGTACAACGGGCGGAGGAGCCACTTTCCTCCCAGGAGAACATTTCACTGGCCTGTTGTGTCCAGGGGGCCAGATCTGGGACATAGCAGTGACCCAGGGGACCTGCACGCAGGGGTTCTCAGCCCGCCCCTTCCATTAGCCAGTCTCCTGTCGTGTATACTGTGACTTTGCTGAGGGTAGAGGGGTCCATCTGCCTTTTGTTTAAGAAACAGCATTTGTTTGTGTTTGCTTTGTGGGCAGTGTATTTATAAGGCTCAAACAAGACTGAGAGCACTGTTTATCCAAGGCAAAAGTTGTATCTGTGCACAGAAGAATGTACTGAATGCCTGCCTCCATGGCTCCTGAAGGGAAAAAGGAGATTTATGACGTGTACCTGTTTTTGTCATTATGTATGACTGCTTCATTTTATAGCTGAGCCGATTATCCTCATAATAGCTTTTCCATGTACCGAGAAGCAAGTAATAGATGAACGCCTTCTTGTAAGTATCGGGGTTTCAGTGCATTTAAGTTGGCACGAAACTTTAGGTTAAGTGAAACGCAGTTCAGACAGTACTCTATCCCTCGGAGAATGTGGAGTTTGCTATTTTCAAAAAGGCTTTGATCTAAATAAGTCCCCCAAGGGATTTCTTTTCCAGCGAAGAGGAGGTGTCTTCAAGCTGTTGTATATGGAGAAATGACTCAAAGTCTTGGCAGCAGAGTTTTTGTTTTATTTTCCTCTGATAACCTGGAATGCTAACATGGTTTCCTTAGTCTGAGCTCTTTTTGGTTAGAGGAAAACTTCAGATGCCAAATGACCCATCCGTGACCTATCCTAACTTGGTCAAATCTCAAATATCTGTGGGAACCAGAAGTGTGTTGGGTGACATGAGAGTCCCGTGAGTGACCAGTGGCCTACTTAGCAGCCGTGCTCAAGAAGGAGCTCAGGAAATCGGGTCTCACTGCCCCCTTTTATCACCCTAACCAAGCGGCCCAACGGGCAGGAGTGGCAGGGAAATGACCAGACCAGCAAAGCCCTATTTTTGAAACAGAAAGATTGGAAAGGTTCACATTTGTCTTCATGCCCTAATAATAGTTCAGTTAAGAATCAGGTCCTTAAGTTATCTTTTTCGACTGAACATCTCGTATTTCAGAGGAATTCACTCTGTCTTTCAAAACTACAGTCTGTGTGGTGGAAAAGTATGTTCAGTTGCTAAATTGAAAAGGCAGGAAATATTTGTGTCCCCCAAAGGATAGTGGTTTTCGACCCCAGTATAAACACGGTGAGTAAAAGAAGAATATGTTCAAGCTCTCTTGGGTTGACCGGTCACCCCCAGGGATGTGGTGGTACATCCTTTGTCTGCGTTTCAATGTCTGTGATTCATACCAGGGTTTGCCCTTTCTTGCAGAGGTGAA
Organism: Crocuta crocuta; assembly: GCF_008692635.1. Taxonomy (NCBI): domain Eukaryota; kingdom Metazoa; phylum Chordata; class Mammalia; order Carnivora; family Hyaenidae; genus Crocuta; species Crocuta crocuta. The sequence goes on along the minus strand of NW_027530007.1, from coordinate 194,412 downwards.
AACTATAATCTGTTTTGATAAACACATGAAGGACACATCAAGTTCTGATTCTTGGCAGTGAAAGGCCAAAATCCTCTGTTTGGAATATCTTGTCTGTTTTCCTATACTTCTTTCTCCCTGGTAATTGTTCTCTCTGGAAGTCTCTCTCCATTTCGAACACTGACTCGGAGTGTTCTCTTAGGAGAACAAAGGGATTCCTTAGTCAGTATTGTCCTTAAAGATCAGAAAGAGACATGCATGCTACAGCCTGCCTAAGTAGCTACCGTGTGTCAGGTGTGGGACTCGGAGCTTTCCAGAGCCAGTCTCATTTAATTTTCCCATGGACCCCGTAAGGAAAGAGGTATTATCTCTCTTTCACAGATGAGAAAAACAAGACCACAGCGGTCAGTGACCTTGATTAAAGCTTAATAATGAACGCTGGAGCCAGAAGTTTTAGAAAAATGTGGATTTGGAAGTCTGCCTGTATATTTTTCCTCCACACAGGGCAGCTTCACAGATAAAATCCTCCACTAAACCCAAACCATTGTAGAAGCTAGGACGCAAGCAATTGGAAATGGCATCATTTAAAAGTAAAGCTCAAGCAGTTTTCCATTCATCGCCTACTTTAACTTCTCAGTGTTGGCACTCGGGGTTTTTCCAACTGCCATTTCTAGGCTTTCCGAATTAGTCTTTACTACCTGGGGACCCCCCCGCCCATCTCATGGAAAAGGGTTAAAATGGGAGAAAAGGACTGGAAGAGCTGTCCCTGTCCAAACAGCAAATGTAGGGACTCGAAAGCACTTGAATCAGATGATTGCACTTTCTCACACGCTGACGTGCCCGGCCCAGGATCTGTTCAGATTTACATAGCAGAGGATTTGGGGCGCTCGGACCTCTGCTGCTACCCTGCGCGGGCTGAGGAGCAGGCCAGAGCTTCGGACTGCGTCAGGGGTGCCCGATAGTGGTCTCCCTCTGAACATGCGTGTGGACGGCTTTCCATAAGCCGTCTCCTAAACTTCGCTGCTTGTAGCATTTCTAAGCCACTAGGATGTACTTTTAAAGCAAAAGATTTGATGTTTCAGGACAGAGTTTGTGAAAGTAGGGAGAGGGTGCTTTCCCCTGCAAACTGAAGGCAGGAAGGAAACTCATTTTCTTTCATACTCCTTTCCTTTCTCGCCTCCCCTCAGTCTATGGGACAGCGGTTCAGATTTTGGAGGTATTTCTGTCTCTGGGCTCTGCTAGCAGAGGCTCTCAGGTGCTTGGTAATATCATTGCTTGAGTCAAGGAACCACATGGAGAAGGCTGGGGCAGCATGTTGTCCCTGAGAGCCGTGTGGTTAATTCTACCAGCCCGCTGTGTGGTTTGCTTCATGGAGGAAAGGAGAAGTAAGATTAACTTACCAGAATTTAAGCATTCCTTATTGGGATAATAATAATACTGCTGTATATTTGTTTTGATTTTTAGTTGTTGATGAAGCCTTCATATACCTGCGATTCTTTCTATAAGCCTGAAGTCAACAGGTGATATTATTCCCACCATCAAGAAGAAACTGAGGCCCAGGGGCACCTGGGTGGCTCAGTCGGTTAAGTGTCCAACTCTTGATTTCAGCTCATGTCACGATCTCATGGTTTGTGAGATCGAGCTCCACATCGGGCTCCATGCTGACAGCTCAGGACCTGCTTGGCATTCTCTCTCTCTCTCTCTCTCTCTCTCTCTCCATCTCTCTCTCTGCCCCTCCCTCCCTCACACACCCTTTGGCACACACACTCTCTCTCAAAATAAATAAAAACTTAAAAAATTGAGGCCCATGGGTAAATAACTCACCCAGAATGGCCAGATAGAAAGTAATAGAGCTTTGCATTTTTTCCTTGGCTTCCTGAATTGTAGAACATTGCTGGACAGGATTTCTTGAATCTTACCTGATACTATAGAAACTGACATCTACTCCGTATTTGACCTGGGGTTTCTATCATCAGTGTTGTCTGTTAGCCTTGTTAGCATGTCCCTCCCCACTACAGAGAGGGTTTCAGAGAACATGGATGGAGGAAAATGTATCTTTCCCTCTTAGAGGCTTCCCGAAGCATTCATTAACCATGGTGCTCTTGGCGTGAGATGTCTAGGAATCCTGTGTTTGGGAGCACACAGACACAATGTGTGGTGGGAAGAATTGTAGGACCAGAGTTTTACGGTGGCGTGGAGGATAGTAGGGTGGACAATTTAAGCTCATGTCAAGACATTACATTAAATAATTTCTACAGTGTTGGAGGTAAGAAGAAATTCCCCCATGAGAGAGACCATGAAAGAAAAAGAAGGTACTTCCAGAAGGGATGAGAGTCTGACTTTTGCTTGGCTTTCCTCGTAGCCAAATGGTGATGTGTCTAGGCCTGACTCTTGAAGGAAGCTCAGCACGTCCTGAGGTGGTGACGTGGGGGCACAGCTGGTCAGTAAGTGACAGAGGCACACCACACTTGACCTCAGATGGGCACATGGGAAAGATTAAATACCAGCGGGGAAACCTTCCTTGCCATTTTTGAAAACAAGGATGTCTCCTAGTTTGGCACATGAGGAGGGAGGAGATAAACCCCAAAACCAGGAACCACATTGGGGAAGACAGGTAAAGAGTGAAGAGAAAGTGACAGCTAACTGTCCAGGTCACTTTCTATGTCCCCAGTCATGTTTTTTCTCACCTTTGCACTCTTGTTCATAATCCTGCCTGTTTGGAATGCCCTTCTCCCTGTCTCGAGCCAGATGGCTCCAAGCTTGTAAGGTCCAGTCCAAATGCCCTGGGAGATTCTCCCCACTCTAAATTTCAAGGGCACCCTGTGCTTCCGTTAAGGCACCACATTTGCCCTTGGAAAATAATAGCCAGTTGTGCACCTGTCTCAAACATCCACCAGGCAAACATTTGTCATGGTCACATGCTAGGTGCTAGAGCGTGAGACTTACAAAAATTTTGGGTTTTTTGAAGGCTGTGGAACAGGTAAAGCAGACAAGAAAAGGGAGAATGAGTATTTGCACCTGGGATCCATGCAAACCACTTGCATTTCCCCAGGATACATGCTGTGGGGGCCGAGGGACAGAACGCTGTATTTTTCGAGGGTGAGATGGGCTTGAGCAGCACTGTGAGCCAATTTTCTGTGTGCTCCTGTGCATCCCGAAGTGGACTTACAGCTCCTGAGAGGCAAAGATCTTATTTGCTGTCAGTTGTGTTTTTGTCTTTGTTTTTTTGCCAGTTTCTCCTGTGAATCTTTATTATAGGAAAATGGAAGTGACGCGGGCCGTATCCATGTGTGTGCTCCTCTGTCTGGGGCTCTCCATCGGCATTTTCCCATGGTATTCCTTCAGCACATGGTCATTACATAAGGGAAATGCCTGCTGGACTTTTTGTGTTGTCTAACTCTTTTACAGCTGTACAAGTTTACGTGTGACTTTCTTCCCAAACACATCCGAAGCCAACTGAGATCCAGATCATGCTGTATGTATAGAAACACCTAAGAGGAAAAGGCTTTTGGTTTTTCAGGGTCCTATTTCTCCTCTCCCATCCCCATCCCTCGGCATCTAGAACATTGACCAGAATCAAACGAGGCCAGGCACACATTTTAGGATCCCGCCCAGGCTCTGCTTAAGGTATCAGGAAGCCTTGGGAGATGGTTGTAGGGGAAAGAGAGGAAAACCCAGTTCCTCGTAATCTAATGAATTAAAATAACACTTATGGGAAATATCTGTTTGCTTTATTAGAGAAAGATGTTTAAGTAAACATTTCCTGCAAGCTATTGAATTTATAGAACAACACATTAGGTTTGGAGGCAATCACTTTCAGTGTTTTCACTGAAAGGAAAATTAAGCAGAACATAATTCCGAAAACAGTCCATTGTTTCAGCTTTGATGCCTACGAATGTTTCAAAGCAGGATATTATGGCCAGTGGGATTATATTTTCTTTCCTGGTAGTGTGCAAACTGGCAGGGAGGATGCCAAAGTTAGTTCTAGAAGAAGAGCTTCTAATCGCTCCTTGTCCTTTTATAGACATGTCACTTTTGCAGCGCACTCTTGCTATTATTTGTTTTTCAAAAACTTAAACGTACATTAAAGAAGGCAGGCATTATTTACACTTGACAGAAGAAGGAATCAAGTCACAGAAAAGGTACTGGACTCCTGGAGGGACAGGGAGCTTGCAGAAGACAATGAGAACCCAGGGCTCCTGAACAGCCCAGGCTCTTCCCCACAGACGACATCGCTGCCCTAGAAAGCAGTCTCTCATCGGGAATTGCAGCACTTTTGTGTCTAATTGAACCTTGCAGCTTCCTGCCGGGGCCAACCGGGCAGGTGTGACAATCACATCCCTTTTTGTGGCGGGAAATTCAGTTACACGAGTTAAGTGGTTTTGCCAGAACCATGTAGTCAGTGCTGATACCCGGGCCTCACGACTGTATAGCCCCTGCTTTTCCCGCCAGACTGTCTTCCCAGCAGGGGTGGTGGGGGTGAGCTGGGGGGCTTCTGGACATGAGGAGACAGAGGTGACCCTTGTTTTACTTTCCAAGAGAGGGCTTTGTTCTCACGGCACCCGCGCTGTGGCGTGTGAATGACTGGCTCTGAAATCCGTCAGATGTGCAAATCTCCAGCCGCAGAACTGCTAAGAAACCAGCACAAGGGCAAAGCCAGATAGACCTCAGCCACCTACTGCTACCTACCTGCTACATACCTGGTTGATGTTATGTCCAGTGGCATCAGCAAGGATTGTTCAGGATTGCTGCAGTCTGATATTTAAAACCCAACACCAGGGGCGCCTGGGTGGCTCAGTCAGTTAGACGTCTGACTTCAGCTCAGGTCATGATCTCAACAATTCGTGGGTTCAAGCCCCACATCAGGCTCTGTGCTGACAGCTGGCTCAGAGCCTGGAGCCTGTCTTCAGATTCTGTATCTGTCTCTCTCTCTGGCCCTCCCCTGCTGGCTCTCTTTCTCTCTTGACTCTCAAAAATAAATAAAAAACATTAAAAAAAAGTTAAAAACCAACGCCAAGACAAGTTGAGGTGCTTCAAGGAATAAGCTACATGGAAAGAGAAGTATTCTTGGAACTGAACACAAGGAAGAATTTACCACTTGTTTCTCTATAAAAGGGAAAACGCAAGAGTGAATAGTGTCTGACTTCAGATTTACCAAAAAAAAAAAAAAAAAAAAAAATTGAAGGCTGAGAAGACTCGTTTTGCTGATAATACTTTATCTGGTATCTTCACTCTCTGACCTCTCCCTTTCCGCCTAACCCCAGCTTGTGTTCCTCCTGAGGGAGATCTTGAGCCTGTAAATCCTGTCACTCTTCCCAGCTGAACGCCACCAAGCCAGCTCCTCCCAGGTTCAGAGCCTCAACACAATCTCTGACACATTTGTGGACACTCGTAGAACACAGATCTGGGAAAGAATTTGAAGGTCAGCTTTTCACCCTCTCAAATTGCAGATGGAGAAACTGAGCCCCCGTAAGGTTCTCACAGCTCGTTAGTCGCTGGGCCAGCTCTACAACTCAGGGCTTCTTGGCTACAAATCTTGGTGTTGTCTTTGAGATGGGAGTCAGCAGGTTGTGGGTGTCCGCTTCTTGTCCTTCTAGAAGGGAAGGAGGAAAGAGTAGTGGGCTCAGGGCCCTGACCTTGGGTACCTTTTCTCAGCATTCTTGACATTGGTTCTAGGTTTGTACGATACGTCAGTCTCCACACGAGAGCTCTTTGAGGACCAGAGGCCAAGTCGTATTCCTCTCAGTGTTTTAACCGCAAGCGCTGTGCATGGTATTGCAGAAAGCTCTCGAGGGCTTGATGGGCCAAACCAATCTGTTCTGGGAAAAGGTCAACCCACCGGAGGCGGGAGGGAAGTACAGCTCCTTCGAAGGCCTCAGGTCACCGGTCCTTCAGTAATGGCTCGTCCAGGGAGCAAACCCAGGCAAAACTGCACCTTACCTGAAAGCAAAACAAGAAAGCTCCCCTGCCCACAAGACACAGATAGGGAGCCCCCTGCACAGAGTTAGGGAGCAGCTGATGAGATGAGCTTGACAGATAACTCTGCTAGGCACGTAGCCTTTGGTTGATGCCACAGTCCACGTAACTTTGTTGGTTAAAAGGGATTTTTTGAACTTTCCCCGAACGTTTATATGTTTATCGGCATGGTGTTAATTACAACTGCTGTTACCGGGCTCCTGAAGCCCGTGTGAGTTAGGAGACGGGGAGGGGAAAAGAGAGCCTTCAGTGTGGGTTCTAACCGAGCGGAGAAACGGCTGCTCGCCCTTCCTCCTCCTCTCGCGGAATGCTGCAGCTAGGACCGTGTTCCGTTGCCCGCCACCCAGCAAGCCTGAAGGAACTCGACTATGAGAACACTTGGATCTGAACGTGTGCCTTTTCTGATTCCTCCTTGGATGAGGGATGAACTGCTGCCCATGGCTGCGGGGAACAGAATGACTTCTGTGCTGAGCCCCGTGGTTGCTGGGAGTTCGCACGTTGCCTTCTGCACAGCCTGGCCACCCTCCTGTCTCCTGTCTGGGCGAGAGGGGGAGGGTTCTGGACGCCCCCTGTGCTGGCGTGGCTGTGGGGTTGCCTGTCACTGGGCTGTCACTGTCCTAACCGAAGTAGGGTCCTGAAACCGGCACTTTTTGCCTTTCGCTTTAATCTGGAACACTTTAACAAAACAGCAGACCAAATGGTGGCTGAGTCCTGACCCTTCTCCAGGCCCCATGTAACCACCTTCTTTCTGTCTTAAAATCTTCCTCTGGGTTCAAACCCTCAGTCACTCCGTGGAGCCCCTCCACTTGCTTGTCGGAGCAAGATTGCAAAGAGTTAACACTTTTGCTTTTTCGGAAAGTTATCTGTGAAGAGTATTAGTTGTTTAATAAAGCGTGCCTGCCCTCCCGATGAACCCGCCAGTGACTCTGCAGCTGGGGTCATCCCAAGTTCACGCGGTGGACTTTTGACTGCCTTCTCTGTCTGTGAAAACAGTCGGCAGCTCCTGCGGGGATCATTCATTCAGGCCTGTAACACAACACTGTTGCCAATGGGCACCTGCTGGGCGGCTTCCCAGGAGGCCTGGGAGGGGGATACCAAACTCCTCAGGCATCTGCGGAGATAAGAGCGGCAGGGGGTCTGCTGGGAGCCCGCTCCCCGGCCGCACTTAGAGCCCACTGCCCGGCCAGCAGGCTGGTGTCAGAGTGTAGCAGGGCGCCCGGGCAGGATAGGATGTGAGCTAATTAAAGGCCTTTTACAAAGAGGAGTAGAAAGAGCGCATGTGTGTGTGTGTCCCTGTGTGTAGGGGGAGGGGGGGAGGTTTGGCGTGCATTCCCCAAATTTCTAGCACATTCTTTATTCCTCTCTTTTATCCCTCAAAACAGAAGAAAAACAAAATCTGAACGTTTGGTTATTTCTAATCTTGAGCCGTCATTCATTCTGCCTGATACTGTATCAGTTTGAGCTGCTATTTGTATAGAATTACATAAACCCCCAATGACCTATTTTGCCTCATTTTCCCAGGAGCCCTCTGTTCTTGAACTATTGTAGGTGGACTGCTTGAATTTTGCCACCTCTTCCCCCTGTTTGACACATCTGGGCGGAAAGTTCCAACTTGCCGTGTGCTCTAGCTTTCCCCCCATCTGCTTGGAAAAGCCACTCGCCAGCTGTAGGGGGCGCTGCTGAGAGGACGGAATAGATTTATATACCTTAAGCGGTCTTACAGCTGAGTCACTGAGATGGTGGCCATGTGGCGTTATGGTTTGCAGCGTCAGGGCATGCGCGATCTTGAAAATGCTGTGAAGTTCTGGCACAGGAATTCATTTTACAGTTAAGCTGACTTAAGGAAAAAAGTCACCTGACAATGTTTGATTTACTTGCTCTTGTTTGTTTATTTAGCCTCTATGTCGCCCCCTCCCCCCAGCAGTAAAATGAACCTATTTATAGACCTAGGTACTTTGAAGTCTTGGTATTTTCTTCATCAGCCTGGTAGTGATACATTTCTTGAAAGCAGTTTTGTTTGTTGAGCACAAACCCAAGCTTTCATTGTATGATTTCTGATACAGTTCACATAAGCTTGACTGTGTCAAAGAAACGTTTAGATCAATCTTGTACTACATGGTAACAATCCTAGGAAATTCCAATCGAAAGCCAACAGCCTGCTTCCTTCATTTCTGGACGGCTGGTGTATCTGGCTTTGTCTGTTTTTTGATAAGGAGTAACCACAATGTTAATTTTGTATTTCCTTGCCTTTGTCTCACATAATCTGTTCCCAAAGCGGACCGTCCAGGAGGCTTGTTCACGGTCATGTGATTTGTGAGAGAGATAGCCAGAGAGGAGTCATTAGCCTGACCATGGGAGCTACCATAGTGGATTCTTTCTACTGGTGTTTAAAATGTTAATTACACTTCTCTTTTCTTCAGTATGGCTCTATAGAAAACACAGGAAAGACGCTATACTGATTTAGACAGTTGAAGGGAATTTTGAATTTCAGCTAGTGGCTGAATGGGTAGCTTAAAAAACAATACTAACATTTACTGACTGCTTCACTGACTGTGTGCGAGGTACTATTCTGAGTCTTCACAGGAATTGATTTACGTAATCCTCACAATGACCCCGGGAAGTGCTAGTC
>NW_027530007.1:165701-185747 GCF_008692635.1 Crocuta crocuta | reverse complement strand
GCTCAGGGAAATTAAGTAACTTGCCCAAGGCTGTGGAGAGAGCCAGGGTAAGAACTTGGGTTCTCTGACTCAGATCCCACACTCTTGGCACTGCCCCTTGCAGGAGTCGTACCCTGTCTAATGGGCCTCATTCGTGGACCCCTTCTGCAGGATCAGAATTAACCATGTAAGGCTGCATTCTCCTGGGGGGGGGGGGGGCAGAGAATTTGAGTCACAGTTTAAAGTCCTTTCCTGTAGTGCCGTCTGTTGTATAATTAGCTCTTCTGAAGACGCCTCATCATCCAAGCCAAAACATGTGGCTGAGGACCGGGGAATGCTTGCAGCCTGTCAGCTCGAGATACCCGGTGAAGGCATTTCAGCTTGGCTCTGGCTCCATGAGCAGAACTGACTACATATAAAGTTATAACATAACCTCATATTGACAAATCTGCTATTTCTTGTGTCTAAACAACAAGTTCACAACCGGATGTGGACCACTGAATATGCCAGGCTCCATCCTAGGCACAGCAGAAACCAACAGGAATGCAAGAAAGGTCCTCCCTGCTCAAGGTCACGGTCCAGCACAGGAGAAGGTCCTGTAAACAAATGTGTGCAAGGAACATTGTGGGTGCTGGGACGGGAGTCTGCGCGGGACCTGCGGGGTAGGAAAGTAGGGCAGGGAAGGCCTGTACGGAGGATGGAATGCCGGTGCCAAATCTTCATGAAGTTCAAGGAGATGTTGGCCATGTGGACAGGAAGTTGGGGTGGAAGGGCAGGCCTCAACGGACACACATGGGGCAACTCATACAAGGTTTGCCCAGGGATGTGGAGCATGAGGGGAGGTGGCTTGGGAGTACCAGCACCTGGGCAGCAGGCCATGGGGACAGGAAGGCATGCCACACAGTCAGCCGGTCTCTTGAGGCAAAGAGTGGCCTGCCGTTTCGTATCCCTTTGTTTCCCTTCCTCTCTCCCCTCACACCCACCCCCCCTTACCAGCTCTAAGGGAATTCCAAGGGGAAGAGATCTAACTAAATTTTTCACTGAAGCCTGGTGGTGCTATGAGTTGCCCAGAATCTACACATATAAAATGTTAACTCTTTTGCAAGTGTTTTACGTATGTGGGTAGAAGAATAATGTCTTTCACAGAGGGGGCCAAAACCATCAACAGCCCCCACGCCCTCTGGAAAAAACAAACTTAACTTGCTCTTTATATAATTAGAGCCCAGACCAAATCACAGCCTGTTCACAGCAGGTAGATTGCAAATCCAGCCCAACTGTTCTTTCTGGCTAGAGTGACTCCATTTAGTACTCAGGCCCGGACTGCCTCCGGCATTTCCAATTAACCCGATATCTGCATCTAGACATAGCAGAAAATCACCCTCCCCAAAGCCCAGAGCAAACATACTCCAAGTCCCGGGTAAAGGAGAAGGCGTTCAGGCCTCACTTAAAACAACTGGACTAGAAAGGCGGGAGCGAGGCCGTGGGCTTGCTCTTCAGCCGGGCTTTTCCGCCCAATTTGGAGCTCAGCAGATGGAATGTTTATCATTGATCCCCAAACCGCCACCGGGGAAATTAATTTATCGGACCTCACTTGATCAGTCCGTTACCCTGTTTCGCCATGTCCTTTAGGCCTGGCTAAACTAGACCTGACGTAAATATGAGAGACAAGAGCACATTCTGTGTTAGAATGTGTTCCGTGACCTTTCTGCTCTCAACCCTCTCTTGCCTCATCCAGTCCAGTCAGTAGATTTTTCTCTGGAAATCCCTCCTTTCCTGCGTCCACTCAACGCAGGTAACAGTGTCCATCTGTATTTGGAATCTTAGTTTTTCAGGTACAGATTCAGAAGGGATGTTGATCGTGGGGTCGAAACGACTGCTGTCTCGTTGCCAGTATTTCGACCAAGGCTACACAGGGCTCCCAGTGACTTCTTGGAACTTGAGCCTCACACTCGACATCGCCGTGTGGGCTGGGGGCTGCCCCAGCTCTTGGGTGGGGAGAAGGACTGGGTCCTGTGACTCCCAAGACTGAACTTGGGTGGACTGCTTGACAAATGTGATAAAGAGGAGGCTCCTGGCTCCTGGAGTCGTGAAGCCTGACAGAGTTCCATCAGGGGTGGGATCTCTGGGCCTTGCTTTTCTGGTGCCTCAGCAATTGTTTTCCCACCTCCATCAGCATCTGCAGCTGTCACTTCTGTCCTAGGCTGGGTAGACCGAGTCGCTCGTGTAGGAGCTGAAATGTATGCACAGAGCACAAAATCTGCTGTTTCTTTACATTTCTGTTGGGTTCTCAGGACATGGCTTTTTCCCATGAGTTCTTTTCTTTCTTTCTTTCTTTCTTTCTTTTTTTTTTAATGTTTATTATTTTGAGAGAGAGAAAGCATGCAAGCAGGGGAGAGAGAGAATCCCAAGTAGTCTCCACACTCTCAGCATAGAGCCAGACACAGGGCTCGATCCCATGAGCAGTGAGATCATGACCTAAGCTGAAATCAAGAGTTGGACGCTCAACCGACTGAGCCACCCAGGCACCCCTCCATGGGTCCTTTTCTGCTCAGGGAGGAAAACATGGTTCTGTACTCACTGACTGTGTGGAGGGTGGCCTCTCGTCCCCTCATCTCTGACAGGTGCAGAATTTTGGAGTGAGAGGTATGCCCTCTCTGCGTGGAGGTTAATCACCGTTGGGATGTTTGCATAATAGAGCCGACTACCGAGTATTCTGTTGATGGGGTTTGCCTGTTCTCCCTCCAGATCTTTCCTAGCTTCAGTGCGGCCTGGCTGACCCCATCTTGGACACCTGTGCTGTGAATCAGCACTGAGAGTTTAAAGTATAAAGAGCAGCTAATACTTGATCATTTCCCGCACGTTAGGCACTTTGCGCCATCTCACCTTTCTTCCAGCCGCTCCGTTCATACGTTGGAGTCCTCCTTGACTCCTGTCGGACCACGTCCCAAGGGCATCTGCAAGCTCGGTCAGCTGTACCACAGCCTCCCCTCCAAGTGATCACCCCCGGCCGGGCTTATTTAAGTAGCAGCTGTCTGCCTCCACCCTGCCTCCCTCCTCACATCTATTCTTTTCAGGCGGCAGTTGGAGTTCCCATACGTGTCAAAGCGTAGCTCAGATCGTGTCATTCCTCAGCTCAGACCCCTCCAGTGGCTTCCCATTCCACTCCGCGTAGAAAATCAGAACCTGCACAGTGGTTTGTTAGGCACGTGGGGCCTGCCCCATCCTTCACTAAACTCCTCTAGTACCCTCTCCCCCACCGTCCGCCGCACTCAGCCCATCATCGGACCTTCCAGCCATTTCTAAACTGCCTGCCTCAGAACCGCTGCCTTGGGGTCTCCTCACTAGTAGTTCTCTCTCCTGGAATGCTCTGTAGTCGCGTGGTTTTGCCTGCATGTCCTTGGTCCACATGTTCCTTTGTCACCGAATCTCTTCCTGGTGCCCCTCCTCCATCTAACACTGCACCCCCTGCCTTCCACCACCGCCTCTTACCCTCCTTACCTGCTTCATTTCTTCCGTGACACTTATTACCACTTTCATTTTATTTATTGATGTGATTGTCTGTGCAATTTGCATATAAATCCTGTAAGGGACAAAAGTTTTGTCTGTTTTATCCACTGCTGTATCACCAGCCTTTAAAACGGCCAGCCCTGGCACGTTGTTGGTTATAAGCAAGTTTGTGTGCGGTGGAGGGGTGCGAGGAAAGGAGGAAGGAGCCGACAGACCCCGGGAGTTAGGCGTTATCTCGGTTTGTGGGTAAGGCACCAGGCCTTCAAGAAGTTGCCCAAGATCCCGTGGCCAGTAAGTGAAGGCAGAACTTGAACCCAAAGGTGTGACTCCGGAGGTGCTGTGATTTCCACTCTCCTGTGCTGTTTCCCTAGGGGTATCTCTGCCTCCCGGCGAAATGCCTCAGAGAGAATACTTGGCTAGAATCTCCTCGTCCCCTCAGTGTCATCTGGAGCTTAATATACAGAACAGACAAACAAGTACCAGCAAGCCCTAAACCAGATGCCCCTCAACATAAGAAAACGTATCCCCTACATGAAGAAGCACATTTTTGGAAAGACAGACTTTCAGGTCAAATGGTGGAGCCTTTTTGCTCATTGATTCCCAAAGCTACTGCGGGTTCATCCTGGGCTCACTGTGGGCACCAGCGCCGGTCTGTTCCAGAGTTGACACTGTCACATGTACATCCACACCTCGTGCCAGGCTCTGTCCATAACACTGGGGATGCAAAGGTGGACAAGACAGGCACGGCCCTGGGCATGCATGCCTTCAACAAGTTTCACCACCCACCCCCCAACTTAAAGGGCCCCATCACTGAATCCCTGGAGGGAGGTAGTTTTTAAAGGGACCATCTCCCAGTTTCACTTTCTCATCTTGTTCTTTGAAGTTCTGAAGTTCATTTTAAGTGCATCCTGTGCTCCTCCTCTTTGGCTAACAGGAAGTTGTGGCCCTTATCTGAAGATTAAGAAACATCCAGGCAATGAATTCCTGTTTTCCCTTCCCCCGGCCCTTTGGTAGACTTAACAGCAGTCGTTATGGTTCGAGATTTCTTCCTGCCCATCAGCAAAGCCACAGCAGCCCATATAAAAAAATGATAGCTGTCACATCCGTCTCAGGGAATTCTTTCTGTCTTGTCTCTTGCATTTGCCTCGGACTTTGGGATGGTTTTTGTTTTCTTCTCCAGATGCTCCCTGTTGGATATGCCCTTAGGCTTTACACCTGTAGCCCAGAAACAAATGATGCCTGGGATCCTGCTTATCTGAGTGAGGTGCTAAGAAATCAGTCTTTAGCTGCTACTAAATTTGTTCCCCTCTGTGTCCAGCTTTGTCAGAACTTAAAGGCTGTTAAGGGACACCTTTACATGTTTTGATCCCTGTCTGGCCTGTATTGTGTTACTTGCTCTCGGCACATGCCTTCAGAACCTTCAGTTAATAGAAGAAATAGACAGTGAGTGGCAGCAGTAAGTTTAGAACATTCTTGTAAAAGATATGGCTACAGAGGGGCCGAATGGCAGGGAGCTTTAGGGAAAAAAAAAGACCCTTTTTTGTTTGTTTCTTTTATGGAGAGAGTCCATGTGCATGTGGGAGCGGGGGAAGGCAAAGGGAGAGAATCTGAAGCAGGCCCCATGTTCAGCACAGAGCCCGATACGGAGATGTGGGGTTCAGTCTCACAACCGTGAGTTCATGACCTAAGCCAAAATCAAGAGTCACGCTCAACTGACTGAGCCCCCCAGGCGCCCCGAGGAAGGCCTTTTTCAGATAGAGCAGATTCCATTTGTTTGTCAGTCTGAGAGGGAGAAGCCAAGAAGATTGGAGACATGAGAGAAGAGAGGATCGCCCAAGCAACATCGCAGACAGGGTCTTAGAAGAGCACAGAAGAAGCCTCTAGATTTGGCAAATACTCCATTTATCCAATTGAAGCTGGAGGAGAGGAAAGAATTCTTTTCCCCTAGTAGAACCTATCATGTGTATGAAGGGGTGGTGGGGCGAGGTTGGAAGAGTTGGAAGGGAATGCGAAGCACATCTTTATTTGGCTCCAGCCATGTTCCGGGCACCGTGCTGGGTGCTTATCGGTGCACAGATGAGCAGACCCTCGGCAGCCCCCCGTCACTGGACTGGTAGCACCATGTGCCACAGCCTGCCGGGCCTTGTGCGGAGATGCACCCAGGCAGGACTGCATGGCTGCACTGCCTCGTTGCGTGGAAGGCGTGGGTAACCCTGCGGGGGGGGGGTTATATGCAGGGGGAGGCCACGCGGAGCTCTGCAGAGGCATCCGGGAGAACCAGGCTGCAGTTGGAAAAGCAGAGGTTTGTAGCCATTCATGCCGGAGGGGGAAACAGCTTAGAGGAGGACGTGATGTGGGTGTGTCCCCGGAATTACCTTTCTGCCCACCTTCCCACTGTATTTCCATCGTGAGTGACCACAGCCTTTTCTCCCTAAATCCAAACCACGGCCTTCCCGACGGTCGCTCTGCTCAGGTGCATAGCAGCCATTTGTAAGATACTATTGGTTACCTAGAGACAGAGTCTGAGTGGAAGAAATGAGCTGAAATTGGAGACGTGGGTACCTCCTGAGTTTAATTTTAGTTTAATAAGCTATGTCCTTAAACTTTTCAGAGTCAGACCTCTAAACCAGCGCTGTTAAATAGAAATATAATGTGAGCCATTTGTATAATTTAAAATGTGTGTAACTTACAACATAATTTGTATAATTTTAAATTTTCTAGCAGAATTTTAAAAAGTAAAAAGAAACATAAGAAATGGTTTTTAATATTTTTATTTTACCCGTAATATCCAAAATATTCTCATTTTAATTTGTAATCAGCACATAAGAATAATTGAGATGTTTTACATTATTTTTTCACCTTGTCTTTGAAGTCCAGTATGTATTTTATACTTACAGCATATTTTTTTAAGTTTATTTTTAAGAGAGAGAGAGCACCGCACATGGGCAAGTGGAGGAGGAGCAGAGAGAAGGGGGAGAGAGAGAATCCCAAGCAGGCTCCGTGTCATTAGCATGAGCCACATTTACAGCATATCTTGATTTGTACTGACACAAATTGAACGCCTCCTATAGCACGTGGTCACCTTGTTGGACATTGTGGCTCTAAGAGGAAACTAAAATCACATGACAAGACTTGTTATCTTGTGTCTGAATGAAGGATCTTTCTTTTTTTCTGTTTTAATGTTTACTTTTGAGAGAGAGAGACCGAGCACGAGCAGGGAAGGGGCAGAGAGAGGAGACACAGAAAAACCAAAACAGGCTGCAGGCTCTGAGCTATCAGCACAGAGCCCAACCTAGGGCTTGAACTCATTAACCACAAGATCATGACCTGAGCCAAAGTTGGACAGTTAACCGACTGAGCCACCCAGGCGCGCCAAGATTTCCCTTGTTCTTATGGGAGGAAGGAAGGTATTGAATAGAGAAAGGACCTTTATGCAGTTGGCTTTTGTCTCCACCATTGCAGTGAGGAGTTTTCTACAAGATTCTGAAGAGATGGCTATCCAAGTTATCCTTAATTCTTTTCCTTGGGTTATTTGTTGGCTTCCTTTTTTTCCTCTTTTCCTGTCTGCTTGCCAAAATTTACAAAACATTCCATTCACATTTTTGAATATGGTAGTGTTTCACATACGGGCATGATTTTTATGAAGCAAATTTTTATTTTTAAAAATGAATTCTGCCTTTGGTCACATGTTTAGAAAACAAGTCCCATAAACATTTTTTAATCAATAACTAATTTTTAAATTATGGAAGAGCCACTCAATAGAGTGTCATATAGTATATGTACAGTTTAAAGAACAAATGAATCCCAGAACCTACCATTCAGTGTAAATGATAGACTATCATAATAGAATATTATACTAATAGAATAGAGTGTAACAGTAGGTACTGGTACTTTTGAAGCCTCCCTGATCACATTCTGTTTTTCACTGTTAACTTAAATGGATTGGCTTTTCTTCCTCATTCCAAGACTTGTTTTTTAGGCCTGAAATCTGTTAACCTGGAAACAGCTAATTCAGCAGGCTTGAAAAACCCCAGATCTGCAGGAAGTGGATGGGTGTGAATTCTGAATGCCCGCCCCCAGCTCAGCCTTTGTGGGGCTGAAAGGCAGCAAAGGCAAGAATGCCTCGTACTGAAAGGCCACCAAGGAATCCAGGCGACAGAGAAGGAGTAGAGGTTTCTTAGGAGCTGTTGGGAAATAACTAAACTGCCGTTTTATTTTTATTTTAGCCCACCTGAAGGGTTGGGAACATTTGAGGCCATTTCTAAAAGAACCTTCTTTTGCCCTTTCCTTTGAGCTTGGGAACAAGCCAGGCCTCAGGAGAAATGTGAGAGGACGTGAGTGCCTTGGAGCTGCGCTTACCCCACCCCTAAAAAGAGGTTCACCGTCTCTTGTTCTCCCAGGTGCCAAACTCCAGTTCCGAATGTGGACTCCTCCCCCACGTTCGTCACACTCACTGATGAATAACTTCCTGAACACATGACATGGTGGCTTTTGTGTGTCTGGTTTTCCCCAAATGCAGGCTCTACCCCCACCCCCACCCCCATAAAATGTTGGGTAGTCGTAAGAAACAGCCCCTTAGCTTCCACTGTGGCTGCTCTGTTACTCTCAGATGAGTGCGGCTGTTGTGGGTCGCATCGGGGCGCCAACACAGCCTAGAGGAATGGGGGCCTAACGGGACACGCTTGCAGGATCCTTTCCTGCCCAGGAGCATGGCTGGCTCATGCCCTTTCTCTCCCCACAGCTCTCTTGCCTTCATTCCTTCCCCCTTGAATTTGTATCTCCACATTTGTCACTTAGTGGTACATAAAACGGTCCTTGCCAGAGCAGTGGTCTTTGTCTGTAGTTAGATTTGCTTGACCAGACCAGCTTGGACAAAGCAAATCTTTGAGCTCTCCTTGAGCAAATCCTTCTGTAAGAAGCTGGGATGCGAGAGCAGGCCTCTTCTGTGCAAGCAGGGGCTCTCGAAATCACTGGTCCCGATCCTCACCCCAGCTCGCCATCCATCTTTCTTCCCAGCTGTAAACGGTGCACACTGGTGCTGTGACCTGATGTGGGATCAGATGGTCCATGGAGTGGACATTTGCAGAGCTTCGTCCTTCTCTGAAGGACGAATGTCCTTCCATGTCACACCCATTTCAGATGTGACAGTGATGACTTTGGGCAAAGGAGGAAGTGGATTCTTTCTACTTTCAAAGGCTACATGGCATAGGGCAAAAG
Organism: Crocuta crocuta; assembly: GCF_008692635.1. Taxonomy (NCBI): domain Eukaryota; kingdom Metazoa; phylum Chordata; class Mammalia; order Carnivora; family Hyaenidae; genus Crocuta; species Crocuta crocuta. The sequence continues at coordinate 177,044 of NW_027530007.1, read as the reverse complement.
AAAAAGGGTGATGGAAGGGGGTAGGGTGTCTGAGTTGGGATATGCTGATGAAGGAAGGAGATTGGAGCCTGACTCTCTTTCTTCTTCAGAGATGGTTAGGTAATCTTTCAAAAACTTGATCCTCTCTATACTTCTCTTAGCTTCCTTCATTTGTCGCCACCACTGCTTAGGAAAGGAAAGATGTCTACTTGGCATCTCTGTGCAATTCTCACTGACGTTCAGGAAGGAATTTTCCATGGAGGGAATAACAAAACCCATGGTTGGATTCCCTCCGTAGATGACCCAGTATCAAATATAGGTAGATTCTTAGCAGACTTTTGTTGGCGATGATCATGGTCTTTCCGGTGTCATCTGTACAGTGGGGATAATGACAGAGCATACCTCGTAGGGCTGTCATGTGGATTGAACTAATAAATGATTTCATAGATGGTGGCCCTTAGAACAATGCCTGATACATAGTAAACATTGTTGGTCCATATTTAAGGTTCTAGAAGTTACACTATGGTCTTCAGCAGTCGGAAGCTTTCCTTTATTCTGCTGCCTACTCATTTAAAACTTCATTTATTTAGAGGCACCCGGGTGGCTTGGTCGGTTAAGCATCTGGCTCTCGATTTTCGCTAAGGTCATGACCTCACAGTTGTGAGATCGAGCCCCATGTTGTCTGGCTGCACGCTGAGTGTGGAGCCTGCTTAAGATTCTCTCCCTGTCTCCCCCTGCCCCTCCCCTGCTTCTGTGCATGCGTGTTCTCTCTCTCTCAAAAAAACAAAATAAAAAATGCATAAAATTTCTTTTGTTTGAAGAAACCAGGTAGAGACAACTTTCTTTCCAAAAAAAAAAAAACAAAAAAACCCCACCTCATCACGATATTTCAAACCCTTGAAACATATCTTACTTTTTCAGCAAGAAGCCCAGTTTACAGCAGTGCCCAGCATTTCTGATTATTCTTTATGGGGGTCCCCCACCCCCTTCCTTCTCAGGCTTTTGGCATTAAAGAGAATATATCTATTTGTTTGAAATACCAAGTACTTCACAAGATTGAAGTCAGTGTGACTAGAAAAGAGATAAGCTTGAGCTTCTCTTCTATTGTGAAATGTTCCATTCCATTTCTAGTTTCTGTATTTTGAGACTTCAATCTATTTATAAGTGACTTCTTTATGCTTTCCTTTGTTCCCGAACGGGTATAAGGTGATTCCTGTATCACAGGATGAGACATGCAGGGTTCAGTCAGGGAGGAAGGGGGAGCAGCGCTTTCCTTAGAAGAAAGGAAAGGATTTGCAGTAATAACGCTTGGCTTTTACACATCGTTTTGTGTTGCTTTCCCCCAAGAACTTTTAAAACCAAGGTCTCTTTGGATTCCTCCAGCGGCTCTGTGGGTAGCACTCTTCCTTTTTATAGATAAAGATACCGATCCCTGGAGAGGGGGCTTTGCTCGTGGTCACCCGGCTGGTTACTAGTGAGAGTTGGGACCAGGACGCCTGCCTTGCTTTTCACGGCCCGTGTGCTTCCCTAGAGTTGAAACCATTTATCGGCCAAGTCAGGCATTATGGTGTGACCGCCTCCGACGGATTTGTTTGCCCCCATAACAATCTGTCTCCTGGTTCAGTACTGAGACACTGGCCATTTATGCATATTTATGCATATTTTTTCAATCTGTGCCTTGCTAGGATGGCAGAACGGGAGGTCTCTCGTAGGGTGGGGAGAAGACATTTCTGGTGACCAGCACCAGCTCTACAGAAAGCCACCTTCTGGCTCCTCCCGTGTGCTTCAGCTGAGGGGCTTTTAGCAGCAGACCAGGAGAGGCCCGGCACCCTCAACACGATCCCTTACCCCTTCTGAGGGGAAAGCTTATGATGAAGCTTATGCAGGGCTGAATAGGTAGGACCCCATCCCATCTAGCAGCTGCGTTTAAAGATTCATCCTGCTCACACGATTCTTTACAAACTCGGTATGGGACAAACAGGGAAAGTTGCATGTGACTAAGCCGTGGCACGCGTCTGTTATAGAAAATCAGTCTCCCTCGTTCCCCTGTGTGTTCTTACTGCTGTGCTCTCAAAGCCTTATAGCCAACTCTACCAATCCTTTTCAAAGAAAAGGCACAATCCTTTTAGGAGAGTGCCTCAAACCACTCGGAGCTTCTAGATTAATCTGAAACAACATCTGAGTTCACAACTGGGTCAGAGTTGCAGAATAGCAAGAGAGACTTGCCAATTCAGCAGGCGTGTGTCTCGGGCTAGTTAAGAACGAGTACAATCTTGAGGTCTGACTTTGTTGCAGATGTTTAGACCTTGTGTGCTGAGATAATTCTGGGTGGCTTTGGATAACTTTGTTTCTTAACTGAAAAGGAGTGTCTGCTGCCTGATAAGTGTTTATCCGTGAAATAGCAACATGGTGTCAGTCCCAGGGTCGGAGGGCTTGTACATCCCCAGAGACCAAAAAAAAAAAGCAAGGTCATGGGCTTGGGCCTGTTACTGCAAGAGAATGTGAGTACTAGCTTTGAAAAAGTACCTCTTATCCTTATGCAGAGTGTCTGCCAGATTCTCTTCCTTCCTCTCTTTGCCTTAAGGGCTATACATCGTCATAACCAAGTAGAACTGAAAACCGACAAACCTGTCCCACTTCTAGTGGATAGGGTAGAGATCTGGGGTCCAAAAATACCTCTTTCTTGCCAAACCTCAGCTTGTTCCATGTCCTTCTTTTTTCTTTTTTTCCTTTTTTAATGTCCTTCCCCAGTCCCGGCCTGACCCTTCACCATCTGGCTGAGTGAGGACTTGCCATTTGGCTTGCCTCGCATCTGCGACGGGTCCCCGTTCCTGGCTGGATCCCGTTCCCCATTAACTCTTGCCTCTTTATTACAAGGATCACAAAAGGGCTTTTCAATGTCAAGGCAAAGCCCACACGGAGAATGGTTTTTAACTGCGGATATGTTAACAGTGTGAGTCAGAGCAAAGCGGTGAAGGCCTCCGTTGTGGAAGACGTGAGGGGCTGGCCGGGCGTTTTTCCACTGGTATTCCAGCAGAGTTGGAAACGACTCTCAAGTTTAAGTGTCTGCACCACTTGCAAGAAACTGAGCCTGGGTGGCTCAGTCGGTTAAGCGTCCTACTCTTGGTTTCAAATCAGGTCACGATCTCATGGTTTTGTGAGTTCAAGCCCCACGTCGGGCTCTGCGCTGACAGTGAGGAGCCTACTTGCGATTCTCTCTCTCTCTCCCTCTCTCTGCTTCTCCCTCACTCGCACTGTCTCTGTCTCTCTCAAAAATTAGTTAAAAAAAAAAAAAAAAACCTGTAAATCTCGGTGGCCTCCTGTGTGCCAGACACAGCCCAGGCATCCTGTGCCATCTCCTCAGCCCTTCAGAGCAGGCCTTTAGAGTCCAGTTTTTGCAGCTAGGTAAACTGAGTCTCAGAAGAGTTGAGCTGCTGCCGCCAGGATACGTATTCCCATCAGCCATACTCTCAGGCGCCAGGTATATAGCCAGGTTTCCGAGTTGATGTGCCCCAGCCTAGTAGACTGCTGGCAGCGCCGCCGGGCCTGGAGCTGGGCTGGTAGCTGGGCCTTGCAGTCGAACAGCTTTCTGGTCGGAAGGACGTAAGACCCTCTCGCACAGCCGAGCCCCAGCACTTCTCTCCCTTCCCCGTTATTTGTGGCCACCATTTGCCCTGGTGACAAGGAAGGTACTGTCACCAGCAATTACTCAGTGGAACAAAGATATTAAAGAGGAAATTTCCATTAGGTAAATAACTGTGAAAGAAGAACCCCAGAGAAGGGGGGGGGAGAAATTCAAGCCCAGGCTCCTATTACACTGGCCAAATATCTCTGGCATCCCATGCTTGCTGAATATCATAAAAGGGTCAGGAAAACTGATCGGACCAAACAGAGGGACACAGTGTGAATTTTTCTCTTGCATTATTCCAGCATCTACTTGAATTTCAGTTTTATGAAACCAACTGTCCCGAGCCTGGCCCCAAAGCCGGGGCTAATTTGTAGTGACTCCGTTCCTATGGACAATGGGATTCTTTCTGGAAGGTGGGGTATTGACCCCAAGTGCGTCAGCCATGCAGTAGAACTGGCATCTTGAAGCGCTTCTGAGATTTTTTACCCCCTTGTTGAAGACAGGGCTTTCCAGAAATTAATGACTTTGGACTGTGGCCAGAATTTGCAAGCGTGGTGTGTGCTAAAGCTTCCTTCAGTGAACGAAGAGGAGGATCAGTGTTGTCCTCGCAAGAGTAAGAGCAGGTTTTCTGAAGGACATTCTGTTCCTTGGAAACTTGCTAGTCTTCTGTGGACTTGAAATTGGTACAAAATGGGCTATATTGACTTAAGTCTCCCCCAGAGTTGCTTCTGGTGTCCAGGTATTGTTTTTACCGAGGCAGGTTACAAATTTTCTACAAATTTCCCTCCAAGTTCTAGTCCTTCCCTAGTGTGCAAGCCTGGCCCGTGCTGTCTGTCCTGCCTGGGCTTTTCTGCCCCTGGGTGCATAGCTTCCACTTCTCTGGGGACACATGTGCCAAGTGCTAAGTATATACACCATCTCACTTAGCCCTCAGCAGCCGCACGGAACCTGATTATTCCCGTTTTGCAGGTGAGGAGGTGGAAGTTCAGATAACGTAGTACTGTTTTCACTGGATGCCTCGTATGTTATCAGGTTCTGTCCTCAGTGCTTCACACATAGTGTCTAATCCGTCCCGCATTCCCTGTGGGTGGATATTCTCATTCCCATTCTGAAGATGAGGACACAGGCTCCCAGAGGTGATCTCATGGCTGTTAAGTGCCACAGAATCCAAAGTCAGGTGTGAAGCTCTTTCCGAGGCCCTCGAAGGCAGGAGGCAGACACCATCTCTGATTGAGGACTGTGCTGTGCCAGCCTAGCACACGGTGTGCGTTCCGTCCACGTTTGGTTGGTTGGTGGGTCGATGTATCGCTGTTCTGTGCTTGCTCATATCCTTACGGTTTGCAGCCTTTCCCCAGCTGCCTCTGAGATCAGTTTTCCCCTTATCTGAATTTCTGCCTCCGAGCTTCATTCCCCATTTTGACATCCCTGAGCATGCCCAAGAGCATCTGCCCTGAAAACAGTTCAAAATGAGTTTGAATTTCGCTGCATTTGGCTTTTCTTTTTATTTTACTTTTTTAAATTTTTTAATGTTTATTTAATTTTGAGAGAGAGAGAGACAAAGTGTGAGCAGGAGAGGGACAGAGAGAGAGGGAGACACAGAATCTGAAACAGCCTCCAGACTCTGAGCTGTCAGCACAGAGCCGGACGCGAGGCTCGAACTCACAAACTGCGAGATCGTGACCGGAGCCAAAGTCGGACACTTAACCTACTGAACCACCCAGGCGCCCCTGGCTTTTCTTTTTAAAATACGTAGGCAGAACTGGGGGTGGGGTGGTAATGGATGTCCTGTCCCAATCACTCCCACGTGGCACACTGTGGCTGTCATGGGCACCTCTGCTGTGTTTTGACAATCGTGTTCTAACTCAAGGACACGAGTGAAATAACTCTTCCCAACCTCAGAGAAGGCCAGTGCCAGAAGGCACCATACAGAGTGCTTACCGGAGTCCCCACCCTCTCCAGCCCATGTTCTTACCCTATCTTTGGGGGAGAAATAAGATATCGAGTGTGATTTATTTTCCCACCGAGGTGGGGAATGAGAGAGATGGAATTAAGTATGACTAAGTGCTCCCACAGTGAGAGAAGGCCACAAACTTTTGGTGCCCTGGATTCATACTGAGAAGCCCAGTGGACTGGCCCAAGGCCCAGCCTCTTTGACCACGGCACCCTTCATCTCACTGGTTTCAGATTAGTTCCTATAAAGTGTCTCTCCCTGTAAAATCTGATTAACCTCTAATCGGTACGAGTTTGGCTGGATCTCGGATTTCAACATCTTCCCATTTCCTGACTTGTCAGTCACAGTTACAGGGGTGAAGACTTTGGTAATAGTTTCCTGTTAATAACATCTTTGTGTCCTTTATGTTGACCCACAAGTGACAAAAGACAAGTCCAGTTGGCTTGCATGAATAATTTGTTTACCCACAGAGAAGTGGGAATTCAGATAGAAGTCCTAGGGTAAGTAAGCTGAGTAGGTATGGGCACCTTTCCACAGCTGAGAAGCACATGGAAGAATCCAGCATTTAGAGGGAAGAGTGATCTCTGAGGTCATCTTACCCCATCCCTGCTGAGGTCGATGTGGTATTTGTGTACCGAGAACGCCCAGGACCAGTCGGTGCTGGGGGAGTGGAGGGGGCTATAGCAGTTAAGCTTTTGGCATGGACTCACTCCTAACCCTTGGGTATTGAACTTACTTTATGGGTGGGAGCAGGGGTGGTGGTTAGTGGAGGGGGTTATATTGGGCAGTTTGCCTAGGTGATTCTCTCATATTCTCTTAGGGGGGAAAAGTGTTATAGGATTTTTCATTTCTTCCTAGTCAGCTGCCAGATATCAGTAGTCAGGACCTTATTATATGTTCCAAGGAAAGACCTCTTTTCAAGGAAAACGAGAGTCGGAGGAAGCGGGACAGACCCGGACAAAGCTCCGGAAGGAGCGTGGGTACCCTGGGCACTCGTCACGCACAATATGCGCCTCTGGAAACATCACGCTTCTGAGAAGGGCTTTTTCACTGGGCGCCACCTCACCTCTTCTGTGGCATCAGAGAGAAGCATTTTTATCCAGACCCCGAGTGGAGAACACTGGCAACCTACATGGTTCCGGAAGGCAGCAGGAACTCCTTTTTTTTTTTTAACCCTTAAAACAAGGGCCACATTTTCCTGTTCTCCCTCGATTTGCAAGTGTTTCAGTTTGTGTGTGGCCCTCATTGCTGTCCGTCTCACACACGGGGATTGTGACCTTCCCAGGGAGACTGTCATCCTTGAGAAGAGGTCCCAGGCTATATCTGTGTCCTCAGCAATACGTAAATCTGTGCTGGACCCACGGCAAGTGCTTAATAAAGATGTCCTACCTTGGAGCGTAGATCACACACTGTCAGAGCTGGAAAGGACTTTGGAAACCACCAAGTCCAGTATCTAATTTTAAAGATGGTGCCGCTCCAGAAGCTCATTTTGGAAGCTAGTGTTTATCTGCTGAAAAGAGGGGGCTTTGTTTTTGTTTATGTCAAAGCCTAGTGCAAATGACCATAATTCTAAACTTTGAAAGGCTTTCTTCATGGTGCAGGGTGTTCCTGCTTGGACTAGTCGCTGCCTAATAAAAACGGGAAGAATGCTGACTGGATCCCATGCCCTGAGCCCCAGTCACTAATTCTTCCGGCCACACGGCCATGTGGGTACTGTGGTCCCTCTGCAGATGCCGCCAGTGAGGCTGGGCAGGAGGGCACCTTGCTCAGGCTCCTGTGGCTGTGGGAACAGTTGGGGGGGACTAGCGTCTGGTCTGGTCACAGGCCCAAACTCATGGTGGCCCACAGTGGCCCTCAAACGGGATCCCTGACTAAAGCCCCATTTAGTGATTCACAGTGCCGGCTTCGCAACATCACACAGGGTCTCTGTCCTAAAGGCAATGGTAAAATTAATTTTCATTAACTTTAGCTCTCCAGTTAGACACGAAGGGACAGGGGAGGCAGGGCCTAAAGCAGATAATGACAGGGATTGCCTCTCCAGAAAGGTCTGTAATCACGGCCCTACATCGTAAAAGCATTTAGGCTGAGTAAAAGGAATGAGTGTTCCCATCTCTGGCTCCAGAAACCATTGCTGTACCTGGAGTTGCTGGTTCTTCCCCTGGTCCCTCTTCTGTGCCCGGAACTCCCCTTTTCCTGCCCCTGTGTCACGAAGCCTCAGGCCTGGTGGCTTCCGGGGCATACCTGTGTAAAAGATGCCCCTTGCCAAGCCAGTATGAAACAGGCCCCGGAGGCCAGGCTGCCCGGTGTACTGGGTCTTCAAGGCAGGCTGTTGGCCTTGACTCTTTGCACAGAGCTCTGTATCTAAATAGCATTCCTGTGAGTTTTCTGAAAGGTTAGTCCTGGGTCACTGGCACTTAACCCACTTGTTTTGGTAGATCCTTCCCGAGAAGGTTAATTATATATTTGATATCCTTTCCTCTTTATGCCTGAATGATGAGGATAAGTACCCTGTGGTTTATTAACTGTCACTTTAAACCTTTTCAGATTGTCTTGTGACAAAACAGAGTTTTATGTCCTTTTTATCCAGCTTTGATGGATGAGACAGCTTCTCCGGTAAAAGAATGCCAGGATAAATAAGATCTTTCTCTGATTTGTGGGGGAGGACTTTGCACTGGAAGTCATGAGTTCAAGTCTGCCATTTCATATGAAAGGTGACCTGGCCTGTTAACCTTTCCATATACTTCATTTTCCCTTGTGACAAATGGGGCTGAGCACGTGGGCACGTAGGCACTCGGTAATTGCTGAAGAAGTGAAAGAAAAGACATTGCTTTAGGGCAGTTGACATCTCTGAAAGGTTTGGCAACAAACCCTGTGGCAACACTTTGCCATGTTTCCTATTTTGAGTCCCACTGATTTCTCAGAGCAGAGAGCCTCTGTCCGTAACACTCTAGAACCCCAACGCTTCCCTCTCCGCCACGGGGTCATTGTGTTATATGTTTAGTTTTTTCAGTAGCTTTGCAGGAGGACTGTGGGAGGTGGATGCCATGACGGCCGGTTAGTAGTTGTTTTGCGAGCCTTGTGTCCGCCACTGTCGGCACCCTCCAGTCTTCTGCGTCCAGCGCCTTGAGACCCAGTCTCCCGGGACACACGGTGTATGTGACTCAGCAGTTAATCTCTGTCTCCATTGGTATTTACTGAATCCTGGGTAGGAGCAAGGGGAGGTATTTATTTAAAATGACTAAAGTAGCAAAAGTAGCACTGAGGCTTTAAAACCCCTCTCCTTCTGTCTTTAATTCATCCCAGTTTGCGGGGACGCTGTCGGACGGCTTAGGGAAGACGATGGACAATCGGCACCAGTCGGAGCGGGAGTACATCAGATACCACGCGGCCACGAGCGGGGAGCACCTTGTAGCCGGCATCCATGGCCTGGCCCACGGTGAGTCACGTGACGGCAGGAGCCCGGCCCTCCTGCCACAGCTGCTCGGGGCCCTTTGCACCCGTCCGACTGCAAGCGGACCTCCAGGCTGGGGAGCGTGTGTCCCTGAGAGCCCTCCCGGCTGCCCTGCTTTACCCGCCGTGCAGCTGAAATGGCACCGCCTGTGGCAAGCCTTCATTTATTTTCACACCATCGCACACACCGCAGCCCCTTCCTATTCTTTGGCTTCTGTTCCACAAGTGGACCCCGTTCTAGAATACAGACTTGCTGCTTCAAGACTCGCCTTCTGCTTACCGAGCATTCCTTCCGAGGCAAATGAGATGTGAACCTGGCCACTGGGCTTGGGGCCCAGGTGTTCTTGAGTCTTGTGAAAATGCACAGTCGCCTGGATTGTAAGTCCGGGTGTCCAAGAGATGTAGGTGATAGCGTGGATATAGTAAGCCTCTGAATTTGTACAATTCTGCCCTTTAATGCTTCACCTCCAATTCATTTGCCTTTTGATAGTGTTTTTTTCTCCACAACTTCTTTGTGTGGCATTTGAGGCCCTTGGAAATGTACACCCAGCCAACTTTGCCAACCAGTGTTCCCCAGCCACACCGCATTTCAGCCACCCAAAGCCGTGTGTTGTCCCCCAGACACGCCTTGCTCACTCACGTTCCTTCTGCCTCACTTCCTTGCCTGGCTACTCAACCTAGAAGTCTCAACTCAAGTGACATTTGCTCCACTGTCCCCAGTCAGAATTGACGATGAGGGCATACACGGCAGTCTGGGTTGTGTCTCTAGCCAGCCGTGTGTGTGTCTTGTTTTCCAGATCGATGGGGAAGGTCAGGAGAGCAGAAAGACCATTCTGTATTCACCTTTATCCTTGAGACCCTCACTCGATACCTGGCGTATAGCTCATGCTTGGTGATGCTTAGGAAACTGCACTGTTTGTACCAGATTCTTAGAAATAATCTGAAGCCATCAGAAGTCCTATCAAGACTGATCAAGTTTAGATTATCTCCATTTGGAAGAGGGAGGAATGTGGATAATAAAAAGAAAGAAAAAATCTTTCTTTTCAGGCTTGGGACACAATGTTTGTTTATCAGTTTTCCTCACTGTGAGGTCTGGATCAAAATGCCTTTACTTTTCCCAAGCCTGCCCAAGTGGAAAGGGAGCTGCCCCCAAGGAGATATCAAGCCAAGAGTAAAACTTAGCTGAAATTAATCTGTTCTTGGACTCAAAAAGTTGGTTACTGGGCAGCCGTATGGGGTGAAAGGTTTACTCATTCTTCCCAGTAAATATAGTGATAGTGCATGGGACTCGGAGGGACTGTTTTCCTAATGAAGGCAAAATGCTTTACTCTGTATCATTGCCTTTATCTGTCAAGCATCCTTGGGATGTGGAGAGAAAGTATATTGTCCTCACTTTCTAGATGGACATGGCAGTGTGCTAAGAAAATGGATGATTGGTTCAAGGTGGGTTGCAAAATCCCCTCCAACCAGGGACCAGTCATACAATATGTGCAGCGTCTCCAGGGACAGGTAGCCTCATCCTAGGAGTTTCCAGGAAGCTCTGGACTGTATGCAAGTCACATCCTTCTTCCTTCAGGATAAAAAAATTGTGTGTGTGGTTTTTTTTTAATTTATTTATTTATTTTAAGAGAGAGAGCTGGGGAGAGGCAGAGAGAGAATCCCAAGCAGCCTCTGCATTGTCAGCACAGAGCCCCATGTGGGGCTTGAGCCCATGAACTGCCAGATCATTACCGGAGTTCAAATCAAGAGCCAGACACTTAACCAACTGAGCCACCCAGGCACCCCCAGGATGAAAAAAATCCTTAAATGTAACAAGAACCAGAACCCATTCAGTCTCCTTAGTTTAAAAACTGGGAGTCCTGCTCAGTTTTCTCTGCAGGCCTCTCTTCTGCCAGGTTCAGCAATGTCTGTCTCTCCGTGACCATGGTTTAAAAGGTCAGGAGAGGGCGGCTTCACTGGAGCAAGTGGACGTAGAATCCAAAAGAAAGGTTGTGGACTGTTAGTGCTGTTAGCGCGTTCTCACCCAGGGACTTTGCCGATTTGTCTCACTAGAGCCGAAGAGTCTAACGAGCTTCCTCGTGCCCCCGCCGCCAAAGGGTAAACATGCTGTGAGTGTCCCTGGCACACATCCTGGAAATGCTCCCCGGACAGGGCCCCACTTCCTCCCTGTAACGCCCGTGTCCTCTCCAGCCTCTGCTAACTGCTGGCCACTTTTGAGGCTCTTTAAGGTCATTGCTGTCAACTTTCAAAATGTTTGGAATGTCTTTTTGACCTAAGTTGGTGTTTGGAACAAACTCCATTGAGAGTCCTGGCTGGTTTGGGCAGCTTTTGGTAG